>NC_085016.1:7129026-7311526 GCF_963854185.1 Sardina pilchardus
GTACGCAGCATCTGAAAATAGTCCCCATAGACATCAAGCAGTAGTAGTGCCAGTAGCTGCAAGTTGCCTTGATTATTACGCCAGATGAGAATGTAGTTCCATGTCAAATCAGCCTAGAAAAACGGCAGGGTTCATTTTCAGTTGGTCTTATTGCACTTTCTAACTTGAGAGGACACACGTTTTAAATGGGAAAATTACCAGAAATATTAGTCACTTTTAAACATGAAGCTAGCAGGCGAGAAGCTAATGGTCTAATCCGATTCAATGATCTATGCTAGGCTGAAGCTAAAAGTTGTATCGCCAGACTCACAGAATGGCTGGATGAACGGGAACAAGGTAAATATCGATTGTTTTGCTCGAGGGAAGGTGGAAAATGAGCGTATTTCCGCAAATGGCGGAATATCCCTTTAAACTAGAAAAGCACTCCGAGAACGCAGACCTCTGCCAAGCGCCTCCTGGATCAAGACTGTGATCTGGATCACTCCCAAAATTTAATCAGGTCATTTCAGACCTTTTCTGAAAATTTCATTGAAATCCATCCGTAAGTTTTTGAGTTATCTTGCTAACAAACAGACAAACAAACAAACAGACAAACAAAACCCGATGAAAACATTACCTCCTTGGTAGAGGTAATAAATCAAACGTTTAAAGTGCATATAGTATATACATGTATATATGGTAAATCTGAGCTCTTATCCAGCTATACTGACCAGATGGCCACTGCCTTGTCTATATGTAAGGGTGGGGTGTGTGCAAACCCGCATTCTGCTGGATCTGTGTTTGTGTGTGTGTGTGTGTGTATGTGTGTGTGAACAGAGGAGGGTGCAGTTCTGCCTGCAGGTTGTCGCAGTGAGGCTGGTTTGGGCAAAGAGGGGAAAGGGGTGTGTGTGTGTGTGTGTGTGTGTGTGTGTGTTTGGGTGTGTACTGTATGTGTGGGGGTGGAGTGAGCAGTAGCCGAGGTCGGCCCACATTCCTGCCTTTTTCATTCATAATTCATCTGATCTGCTTTCTCACGTTTGCACCAGGGAGGGAGAACGGTAAGGAGGAGGAGGAGGAGGAGGAGGAGGAGGAGGAGAATGAGAAGGAGAAGGGTAAGGAGGAGGAGGAGGACAGCAAGAGAGGAAGAGAGGAGAGGGGGATGAGAACCGATGAGACAGACAAGAAACTCCTCAGTCAAGGTGTGTGCAAACACTCAGACGCACAGCACGCACACACACACACACACACACACACACACACACAGACACTCTCTCACTCGATCTCTAGCTCAGGCGTGCGCACACACACACACACACACACACACACACATACGCACACAGACACTCTCTCACTCGATCTCTAGCACAGGCGCGCACACACACACACACACACACAAACGCACGCACACTCACACTTTCGCTCAACCACATGCACACATACACACTCTCTGGCTCTCTCTCTGTCTCTCTCTCTCACACACACACACACATACACTCACCTACACAGACACAGACACACACACACACACACATTATTTTGCCTCAGGCACCTCTCATGGACATAAGTGGTATGGCAGCATTACTAAAGGCAGACTTAAAGAGTACCCACAGATCATCAATCTCTGCAGTGTCAGCAGAATGTCCTCGGTAGACTGACGAAAACAATTTACGTGAGAGAGGTGCGGGAACTTCTAATGATGACTTTAGCTGGCACTTTTAATGGTCACTTGTAGTTAAGTGAAAATGTCCTATATGGCCGGTGAGGTGTAGGCATGTACAGTATGTCCTATATGTGTGTGTGTGTGTGTGTGTGTGTGTGTGTGTGTGTGTGTGTGTGTTAGGGGCAGGGCTTTCCTTCCCCGGTTGGCCAGTTAGTTTGATAGTATATGGGAGTTTAGGGCTGTTCTGGCTGTGGTCCACATATACATTTGTCTGCGCGTGCACAAACTCTCTGTCTCTCTCTCTCACACACACACACACACACACACACACACCACACACACACACACACACACACACACACACACACACACACACACACACACACACACACACACACACACACACACACACACACACACACACACACACACACACACACACACACACACACACACACACACACACGCACGCACGCACGCACGCACGTGCACGTGCGAGCACAACGGCACTGTTTTTCAGGAGAGGACAGGATGTTCAGTACTCAGTCTGGAGCAGCTGTAATGCATATTTAATACGGCAGACAGCGCGCCAACCAGCTGTCTCTGACTCTCACGCAATACAGCCTATACATTAACACACAAGCACCTCCCCAAAATGAACACGGGCTAACCACAGCTTTGGCACAGACACTGGGCATTGCCCATGCTCATGCCCATGTCCATGCCCATGCCCAGGGTCACCACTCCACTCACAGTAACCACGGCGACAATGACAAAACACAGACTATGTCACAATGGTGCCCACAGTGGCACAGGCCTCGCACACGACTCGCTATTAGCTACTGATTCACCACCTGACACAGAAACATGCTCTGCCATTCGCTCTGATGTGCCACCACTTAAGAGCTGATGTCAGCAACAAATCACCGACACTGCCTCTGCGTTTGTGCCCCGGGTAAACACACTATTTCTGTGCCGCCTCCATTAAAATTGCTTGGGTGGGGTACGTTCCATCTAATACTGGACTCTTGATGGAGGGGTTGGCGTGAGGACCTCCACCATAAAATATATACATTGGCACCCTATATGTAAGTGTACAGTATATAATGTGTGTATATGTATACTATATGCAGTAAATACACACACTTTGTATACTGTATATATATATATATATACCCCTTTCCTCTCTACTCATGTATATATGTGTGTGTGTGTGTAAGTCTGTGTGTGTGCGCGCATGTGTATTATATAAACACGTACTATAGTGTATCGGTTCCATGAAAATGATAACAGATGAAGTATATGTGCAGGAATTCACGATTTCTTATTTTATAGTGAACTAATGTCACACTGCACTACGTCACAATGTATGTATAGGTGTGTTTGAGTGTACAATCCATTCCACTCGGAATGTGTCTGTGTGGGTGTATCTTTTCCACTGAACTGTTTTGTGAGGATTCAAATTAAACATTCACTATTTAAGCGGCCTTTCAGTGTGGGAGCCCAGCTGTGAAGCCAAATATGGGTCAGGCCAGTCCCGGGTTTTTGTGTGCAGTTTATCAGAGTGCTTGAGCTTTGTGAATCAGGATTGTGACTCATCGGACCTTAGCACAGAGAGGGCCACTGCAGGGACTCTGGGAGTGGCGGTAGTTTCGGGGGCTATTTTTGGGGATGTTTTGATGGAGTGTAACGACTCCAGTGTGGCGTCATGCCCGTCCCAACTTCAACCATGGCACAAACACTCCGACGTGGCACACCTTCTGCCAGTTTTTCTGGAGAGGAATGTGTGTGTTCAATGTCATATGTACCTCCACGCTCTTCCTAGGATTAAACACACACGTGAACACAGACACACACATACACAGACACACACGACACACACGAAAACATTCTCATTTCCACCTTCATACCTATATATAGCTGCCATTGCGTGACCTTTCTCCATTTGATTTTGGGAAGGAGGGAGGGAGAGAGAAAGAGAGAGGGAGAGGTAGAGAGGGGGGGGGGTAGAGAGTGAGAGAGAGAGAGAGAGAGAGTGTTTGTGTCAATGAAGGGGGTTCACTGTCCAAGCAAGGTGTTTCAAAGGGGCTCTGTTCACACGTTGTTTTTCAAAGGGCCAGGTGGTGACTCAGAGGGCAAATATAAACACACACATACATACCCAGGCCAGCAGGGAGGGTAGAGAGCAGCAGGAGGGAGGGGCAGAGGATCGGAGGGAAGCTGGAGGAAATTAATGAAGGTGTGGCTGAGGCAGCATGTTTAGAGGTGAGGAGGTTCATTTACGAGGCTTCATATGGAGACTGTTTTTATTTACGAACATTATGGGGAGTGTTCAGAGTATCGGGTGTCGGCACGAGTCTATTATGCGAGTCTATTAAGCAGCTGTGGTGCATCTCAGTCGCATTTTACTGTGTGTTTGTGTATGTGTGTGTGTGCTTTAATCTACTGGATTATTCAGGAGATTTGATTCCTAAAGTAACTTGACTTGTAAAGTGGAATCAAATAAAGTATATAAAATGTGTGTGTGTGTGTGTGTGTGTGTGTGTGTGTGTGTTTGTATCTGCGTGTGTATCTGTGGCGTAAAGATTTCTATTTCAATTTCAGCATTTGTACGTCGTTGGGTAGCCTTTGAAAGCCTAAAATGGTACGCCTCCCATCTAATAAGACGCACAGTAAGCTACACCAAAAGGCATACTAGTGCCACCACGAACAGCAGAGATTATGTAATGTGATTTGGGAACCAAATAGTCAGAGCAGTGCTTGATGTGAAACAACAAACCTGCTTTGAAGGGCAGGAGAGTAATCATTTGTTCTGGCTCTTAGCAGTTGCTTAGCCAAGTCAAATTTCTCCTACAGTAAGTCTCGCCAGTTTCTCATTTCCGCTAGCACCCCGAAAACCATTGTGCTGTTGAGTCCACCGTGCTTTGTGTGGGCTAGGCAGAGCAGAGGTTTCAAAATAAACATCGTTCACATGGGCAAATGTCAAGGCACTGGCAGAGAGCCCGCAGAGCTGTTACCCTGGCAACGCCACTGATATACTTGGCAGCAGAGAAGTTCACACATTTCCTGTCCGCCAACAGTAAACGACGGAACTTCTGAAGACACTTCGGGCGGCCTTTCCCCAATAACGGGAAAATAGAGACTGCTCTTGTGTCTGGAATAAAAAGAAAGGGGTGGGTGTGTGTGTGTGGGGGGGGGGGGGGGGCAACTTAAGAAAGGCAAAACGTCTGGGACGGCTCTTGGCATAAACTTTCTGAACATTCTCTACTCAAATCTAAATTTTGAAAATCCTACCCGCAACCCCTTTCTTCTTCTAGTGCCCTGCTGCCAACTACGTCTTTAACAGCAGGACATACTGGCATGCAATAGCCTGGGCCTGGTCAACATTTTTGTTGCTGTGAACAGTTCACTGAATGGAAGATGAACTGACCCTCATAAGGCAAATAAAGTCAAAGATGACACATTGTTTTCAACATTTCAAGATAAAATCTAGGTGCAAAATAAAATAACTGATATCTGAAAAAGTAAAACAACCTCAAATCAGCAATGCAGCTTGTTTTTCACATACAAATTTATGTACATTATAACAACATATACATAACATATCTACTGTACCTTAATATTGTAAAGAGTCTCATTAGCCTAGGTCAAGAATCCTATCCAATATGTCATTTAAGATCATGACCTTTGGTGGCATACCATCTATCTTCATTACAATTCACTTTATCGGTGCAGTCAATCTTAAGTGGCATATCAGGAGATCAATCTCAAACACTCTTAAAGGTGACAGTCAACAGCTAATCCCTGTGAAAACTATTGGAATGCTTGCCTTTTGCACAGCTGAAAGAGGCATTATGACTATGACATTTCCAGCAAAGGCTAATTTGCATGATCTTTCTCAGGTCTACATAGCGTAATTTGCATTCTATAAGGACACCCTTATTTTTGCTATATCTCCACTCAAGCTGTCTCTTAGAGGCATAAGTTATGTAAAAAGACAGATGTTGTTAAAATACTGAACATAACAGTGAGAACCCTGGTGTCATGACATGGCCGCGTTAACACAGCTACTGGTGTGTGTATGAGTGAGTCAGAGTATGTGTTTATGTGTGTGTTTGTGTGTGTGAGAGAGAGAGATAAAGAGTGAGAGAGAGAGAGGGGGAGAAAGAGAGAGAAAGAGAGAGAGAGAGAGAGAGGGGGGGGTGATTCCACAGATTGCTAAAGTACAGTAGTAGCCTGGGGCTCTAAACTGATCGAACAAAACATCTCATGGCCAAAGCCGTGCTGTGGCAGGTGGCGCGGGAACATGGAAGAGAACCACCACCGCTCCAGTCCACAGAGCAAACGACAGATGCTGGGGATACTCCAAGCACAATCACACCACACCCTCTTTAGCGACTCGGTGAGAATGTCGACACATATACACACTCAGCCAGCCAATGAGCTGGAAGAAAGGAGGCAAGATCGCAGGAGCGTGCGGCGCAGGCTCACGCCAGACCCGGGCCACATCTGGCAAAGCCATGACAGGTCTGGGAAAACCGCCAGACTCTGCTGCCATTAAGCAGATGCCTTAATTGAAAGCGACGACCGGTACATTGAGATCTTGTGCATTTGACTGGATGTGACCTCCCTGGCTGCTCTTGGCATGACCTCGGCAGGTATGCTGCCGATTCCATTACAGGTGGAGTCAATAAAGTGCTTTGGTACGTGCTGTGCTGTGCTGTGCTGTGTCAGCAGTTTAATCCCGCCACTTTCTCAAGCCAACATCTCACACGGCAACATGACATAGGCTTCAGAAAGTGATGAAAGTTCTCCTCGTCGAGCCAACATCTCACACGCCACATGACAAACGTGCTCTTAACTTAACTGATGTTTATCAATTAACTGACCTACCTGGCTGAGGAGTTGTGCTAATTAGAATCCACTGGTTTAGTGAATGACTGGAAAGAGCAACATGAGGCAGGCCTTTTTACTTCCTGATGTCAGAATTTTGCACCTCTGTATAGAATGTACTGAATGTAAAATTTCTCTGAGGGTCTGACAGGCAGTCATCATACACACATGATGGATGTGCATTTCACCTTTAACGTCCCAGCAGGAATATGGCATGATCGCGTGCTAAGCTCACGGTGCTTTTACACCACACTGACTTTGCATGGTCAACAAGGGTATTTACAGTAAACATTCAAAACATATTCACTAGGGCCAAGCTCCTTTTGCTTAGTCAGGTTCCTTGGCTGCTGTGCAGTGATCTTACAGTAATGGGGAGTGCATCCAAGAGTTTCCTATAAGTTCCAAGAGATGTAACTGAGACCTGGGGTCATTCCATAGAATTATACAGAGCATTCCATTCTCATATCTATGGGTCATGGGCCTACCCTTCAGCTCTGTACAACAACACAAGAACATTGTGCGTGTGTGTGTGTGTGTGTGTGTGTGTGTGTGTGTGTGTGTCTGTGCGTGTGTGTGTGTGTGTGCGTGCGTGTGTGCGTGTTTGTGTGTGTGAACAACGCAAGTACTCACTGCAGTCAAAGCTCAAGTGGCCTCAGGCTCCAAAACAATCCATATGCACATACAACTACAGCCACACACGCACACACAGCCACACAGGCTCTAAGACACTGTAAAGATCAGATGTGACCCTCTCCAGCAATCTGTAGCTTAAAGTGACTATTAAAGAGAACATCATTGCTTTGTTTGTTTTTTAAGTTCATGTCCTTGCCACTAAGAAAGACACTGTGGTGCGTCTGGTAATATCCACAATCTCCACAGGAACTGTCTCTTCAATCATCTCATCAATTCATCATGAGCAATTTGAAGTTATTTAAAGCATGTCAATCACACTGCCTCTATTCAATGTTTATCCTCGGGTGTTCATCCCAATGACAATACCTCTCTCCTCCATTATATGTGAGGATTAGATGAGCTTAGTGGCAATTATTTATATAATTTTGACAATTACACTGTACGCACAATGAGCACATGTTTACTTAACACTGTATGTTGTTTTTCATTAAGTTTCAGAAGTCTAGTCAATATGACAGGCTGTTACGCGCTTACACCACACAACAACTGTGACAAAACACTCCATCACTAGGTCCAAAACAAAACACACACCGCTTCCGCTAACACTGAGGATCTATTCTACAAGAAAGGGCCTTTTAAAATTTCAGGACTTCCTCTAAAGGAACAAGTTAATCCATTGTCTGTTTGTTTCCAACAAGGCATGTAAGACAGACAGACATATACATTTGATGGGAAACAAAGCATCTCTAGCTCAGTGATGAGGAGGCACTTTGTTGACACTACTGCCACCCAGTGGTCATGACTAGAAATTAGTGGACATCTAAATTCGAGGAGAATACAGAATATAAACTATAGTACTCACATTTTTTTGGGAAGTGTAAGAGTAAAATATTTTAATATGTTAATGTATTTTCTTCAAATTTCTCAAATGTAAGGCATCGAAATAAGCTACATTACAACCACCAAAGTTGAACATGAAATGCAGCAAGTCTGCAACATGAACTTTTAAGTTTGTTTTCATAAAACACACACACACACACACACACACACACACACACACACACACACACAGATACGCACAAGTATCACACCAACAGAATATCACATCCAATCAACAGGACTGCATATACTTAGAACTTAGGTATACCCTAATAATACATTAATTCACACTATCCAGGCCTTGTGCTACAGTATCACCATCCTCGGACTCCACCTGCCTTGTCAGCTCCTCCACCTCTTTCTCCATACGCCTGATGTCATTGATCAAGTGCCTGTGGTTGGACTGGGCCTTGCTCAGCTGGCAGCGAAGTCGCTTCACTATGGCGTCGTACCTCTTGTGCTGGATCTAATGAGGAGTCGGAGGAGGATGGTAGGGACTGAGAAAATGAATGTCTTTGCTTGTCTGTGCATCCCTTTTGTGTCTGTTTAATCCCCAGTGCTGTAGTGGTTCTAATGCAATCGATGTGTTCTGTGATTTACCATTGTTTTCTGTCAATGTGTCACACAAATTCTGAAGTACTGTACACATAACGCAAACATGTGCGTGTGTTATTCAGCTGTTGAATATGAGTCTAATAAAGGGCATCGCAGCAAGTCAGTGCAGTGTTTCCCCTACAATGTATTCAGCAGTGGCGCAGCACCACGGCTGGATTTTCAGCACCACTGCAACATCTTCACATGATCAGTAATGTCACCACAATTAGGCCTATTTCCACATTCTAAAAGCACAACATTCAACGTCATCGTTGAAATTGGGGTACTTGACAGACCCTTGCACCACTGCTGGAAAAAATTCTAGGGGAAACACTGCAGTCTTAACACAATGATCGTTTTCAAATACCTCAATGTCCTTCCTTAGCTGTGTGTGGACCTCTCCTTCTTTCCTCAGAAATGTCTGCTTATCCTCTACCATCTTCCTTTTCACTGATACTTGCCGCTCTAAGTCATCAATCTCTTGCTGCAGAAACAAAACGTTTGTTTCCATTACGCAATGCGATGTAAGTGCATCCTCCCTTTCCTTTGTTTATATTTCATTTCTCCTGTGTTAGCCTGAACTCTGCACGGGTGAAACTGAAGACATTACGTGTCTGGGCAGAATATGTTAGAAGTCCTTCCAGCTTTGGACTGTTTTTAGGCACTGCTGCCAAATTCAGCTCGGAAAGAGCTGAAGGCCAGTAAAGTTACTGCACTGACCTGAGTGTAGGATCATGGGATCTGTCTGATTATCACCTGAACATATTTATAATGCATGACTTACTACACATGACTGCCAAGCTGGTATTCAGGCGCTGCACAATCCCTTTGTTGTCTTTACCCTTTCTACAAATTGCTCAATGCATAGTAAATGGAAAAAATAATGATCATATTTCTACTTTCCACACTAACAACCCTGCTTGTTTAAACACGAATGATTGCTGCAAGTCCCATTAAGGAACAATGTAGGGTGTGTATGCAATCAGGTGGTTACTGAAACAAAACAAGTGGAGCAAAGTGTGACAAATTAATTGCAGAGATCTTTATAACACCCACTTGAGCTTGTTTGACAGCCTCTCCCTCTGGATTCTGTAAATCTATCACAAGTGCATCTCG
Source organism: Sardina pilchardus (assembly GCF_963854185.1). Classification (NCBI taxonomy): domain Eukaryota; kingdom Metazoa; phylum Chordata; class Actinopteri; order Clupeiformes; family Clupeidae; genus Sardina; species Sardina pilchardus. The sequence continues at coordinate 7,138,781 of NC_085016.1, forward strand.
CTTTTCTTTGAGCTGTTGGACCCACTGTCTCGCCTCAGTCAGCTCCTTGTAAATGGGTGTCTGGCTCTCTGCCTCAGCAACTGCCATTTTGTGATCCTCCATTTTCTTTCGGTAGATGTCGTTACGAGCCAGAGTGGACTGCTGCCTCTCCTTCTGCTCCTGGAGCAGGAGTTGTAGCTTCATGTTTTCTGAGTTGATTTCATGCAGTCGTGACTCCAGACTGCTGTTGTGACGCTTGATCTGCTCAATCTCGCACAATAGACCACTGTGTTGACTCTTTGAATTTTTCAACTCGAAATGAACTGCCTCACAGCTACCCTTGAGATCAGAGAGGGTGTTCTGTTTTGTGTGAAAAGAAACATCACAAAGTTGTAGAGGTCTTACCATTTTCATGTTTGTGTAGCAGGTATAGCATCTTTCATTCAATTTTGTCCATCATCAGTGTAAATATTTTATTTCTCACTGTAATCTGTCAAATTTGCCATTAGGTATTTCAGATGGCATAGGTCTGCTGGTATTTAAATGCTGTAGTAAATGCCTAAATATTACTGTTCATTTTAAATGCAAAGTGGAGGTGGTAGGCTATAGGGATTAGCTAGCATGCCAAGTATGTCAAACACACCTGCAATTCAATCAGAGTTTGTTGTTTTTCCCTCAGTTCATTGGCTTGAATCTCTCCTTGCTGAGAAAACTCCTCCAGAGTTCCTACGAGCGATGAGTTCCCTGGAGAGAAGATTTATACAGGGCTGTTAGTCACTGAGTAATACACATAGGTAATACACCATTTTTATTTTGTAATCTTATGGTGTTAACTATTAGGCAGTAGCAGAAGTTAGCTAGCTCATTAAGAAGTTATCCATAGTAGCACAGCTGCACTCACACAAGAACAGGAGCAGAACAAAACAAAAAGTACAAAAATAGCTTACAAAACCTAGCAAAAAAAGAACTGACTCGAATTAGCTGCACTTACAAAGCATGACATACTTAATGTTAGCTACTTACCGAAAGACTGGTGTCTGGTTTGGTTTTGTATAAGGTTTCCATAAGCTAATGCTAACTATTGACACTCGTAGCAGCCACTATTTGTTTATTCATGCCAGGAAAAAAGGCCTAATTCAGCGTAAGACTAGGCGATCATGTATAACCTTTACCACATACTAGTACAGATTTGAAGGCAATAGCTCTTATAATTCACGTTTTACACACTTACCATCACAGACATTCTCCTCTGCCATGATGTTGTAGACCAGTGGTTCTGTGTGGGACGTGCCTCGAGAGCGTGTGTGTGTGTGTGTGGGGGGGGGGGGGCTTTTGGACAAGGCTACACATAAACATACTGTAGGTGTCATAAAACAGACATACATGAATTATAACAACAAATTGCATTCAGCAGATTGTGACAGGAAATGTAATGTGGAAGTTGGACCAAAATGCTCGAAAATTCCCCACGTCCAAGGTGGGGAATGACAGAAAAATATTGAGGATTGTATCCTCCTGCACAAGGGGAGTGGCCAGTATTCTTCAGAACACACAATCTGGAGTGGCCTACTTGTGTGTGAAGTGAGGCCAACCATAAATGCAGTGAAATGCCCACCATGGAAGTGTCTTTTATTGTGATGATTACTAGGCTCCTATCATAATTGTATGGCCTTGTAAACCATAAGCCTAGCCCAACCAGAAAATAATGTAGACTACCACACATGCAAAGGCCATGCATAGACTCGTATGCTTTGTTAATCCACTGAAGAACATGGTCATTTTTGACCATGAGTCCCTTCTCTGTGTGAAGTAGCCAGTGGTGGAAATATTTGCACAGTTGTCTACACTTTGTGGTTCGTGGGAGATGACAGTTAAAATGTCCATCCTGGATGTTTACATTTGCCTTTGTACTGGCTCCACTTGAAATCCACACTGGTGTTTTTCAAAGCCATGGGTGCAAAACCATCCAGTTCCTCCCCCCCGGGGGAGATTTATTTCATCGTAAATCTCACCAGTGGAGCAAGGCGTTGTTCGTTTGAAGGGCTTGTTGATTTAATTGTAATTTCACTCTGTCTGTGCTTGTGTTTCAAGTCGAGACCAGAGTCATGGACCTTTTGTATGATTTCTGTTTTTCCATTGTGACTCATCCCTTGGATTTGGTTTGAGACGCAGATGATGGCTTCCCATAGCCAAAGACTAAAGGTTATTTGGTCTCTTTACCTTACACTGTGTAGTTGAATTCGGAGGGGCTCATTAAATTAGGCCCATGAATATTTCCCATGAAAGATATTATGATGGGAGGTGAAAAATAGACCATGCCCTCAAGTGCAGATATACTGCTCTGGAGAAGATGAAGAGACCACTGCACACATTTTTCTGACGTCATCTTACAATTGCTGAGTGACATTCAAATGAGTTGAAGGTCACATCCAAAATTAAGAGACCACTGTAGTTTGAATATGACCGTCAACTCATTCAAATGTCACTCAGCAACTGTAGGATGACATCAGTAAAATGTACAATGGTCTTTTTTTTAAGCATACATTGAGCTTATTTATTACTCAGTAAAAAATAGTCTGTATGACTGGATTTATGTCTTTCACTTCACTAGGTGGCTATACCCTAATGGTCCAACAGCAGACTAAATGTACCAAAACACTGTCCTGTGGCTTATACACAAAGCGGCTTATATGCAGGAAATTACTGTATATATTTCACTTTCAGTTAAATCTGTGAGGTTAAGACAAATGGCGCTTACACAATTCTGCATGTCATTTCTTTGGATTTTATCGGTCCTCATTGTTAGCCTGCTTTAGGCCTCTTCTCAAATTTAAATTCCAATTGACATCAACAGTTGAGGCTTAGGATGCAAATGAGCAGTGTTGTAGTACTCGAGTCCAGGACTCGGACTCGATTCCGAGTCGTTAGCTAAATTTAGAGACTCGTGACTTGACTTGGACTTGAGCACTGAATGACTCGAACTTGGACTCGGACTCGTACATTTAGACTATCCGGACTCGGACATTGAGACAAAGACTCGACTTTTTTAAAAATGTCATTAGACTATAATTGTAATATGTCATTAGCAGCCACATATATCTGTCCTGCGACATTGTGGTGCGCAAATAATTATGACCTCCGCCAAGGAGGTTACATTTGCATCAGGGTTTGTTTGTCTGTTTGCCTGTTTGTCTGAAATGACCCAAGGCATTACGATTCCATTTAGTGTACAGTGGTTTCACAATACCAATACGCTTTTAGACAACTCTTAGCCATAACTCGGACTCAACTTGACCAATAAGGACTCGACTTGAATCAATAGTGACTCGACTCGGACTTGACTCGGATGAGTAGTGGACTCGACTTGGACTTGACTCAGATTTTTTTTTAATGACTTGGACTTGACTCGGACTTGAACACTGAAGACTCGAACCTGGACTCGGACTCGATTCAAAGTGACTTGACTACAACACTGCAAATGAGGAATAGATTTTGTAACGTTGTGCTTTTGGATCTAGGCTACATGATATTGTCGTTAGTCCTGTATTGCTACAGGAGCAAGGATTACATTCACCTTCAATTCATTTACACACACCCTTTCTTCTGTGGCTTTTCATCAAGAATCCGCACCACTTATTTTAAATTGGGCATACATTTGTTTTAAGCCACACAGGCGCCTCCAAACATATTTGGATGAGCAATTCCAACATATGATTTTAATGCATGCTCAGCGATTATTCCTTTTGGTAATTAGCCGTATCAAGCTGTGACTAATAAAACTAAGTGGCTTTTGGCCGAAGTAGGAAATGAAATATAACTCTTGGTGCACTCCCAAAACAATATCCCAGCAACTGTCATTCTTTTATATGGTTTATTTTATTTGATTTGATTTATCCTCTATTTCACCTGGTGAGTCCCATTGAGATCTTGCATGTCTGTTCCAAGGGATCCCCCTGATTAATGGAACCCAAACGGTTTCCAAGATATTAGAAGGCTCCCAACAAGCTCCTCAGTCTACAAGTGAGACATTCAGTGTTCACCTACTGTGCCTCCTCAGTTGATCATGTGTATGAATTGTGCAGAAATCTAGTCTGTATTGGACAGTTCGCAATCTTTGTGTATGTAAAGACTTGTATAGTCACATTGAATGACACATCACAATCGTACAATAAATACAGTCTCTAGCTATACACTTAATAACAGTGAAATCATTTTCACTTTTTGCATGTTGAAGTTTGTTTGGGATTTGTGCGCAATCATTGGGGCAAAATGTGCAACTCTTCAAAGATGACTTGCATGCATGTAGAGCGTAGGATTTTGTGAATTAGGATATGTGTCTTTAATGAGAGTTGACTATAAGGACTCAGTTGCCCTTGTGATCCCAATAATGATTAATAAGGGCGCTGTCCGTGGTGCTGGTCTTGGCCATATTTAAAGCCACACTATACAACAATTTATGGCAGCATACGATATGATCTTCACCTTTTCTATCTTTGATGGCATAGTCATGTGAAGGACAGATGAACACACCTATAGTTCTCACTATAGCCATCCAAGCTACAGCATGTGTAGGTCTGTGGTCTGAGTTGGAATACTTTATGTTAGGTTGCTAACACCCTACAATGATTTACGTGACTAGCTAACTAGGTTTAGACTAAAACTCCATACTGCTGTTTCGTGAGATAGGGCCTCATGCTTCATCTTCATCTGGGCATCTGTGTCTGCCAGGTGATTAAGGTCATTGTGAGTAGTGAGTTCATTGAGAGTTGGGTTCATTAAATTAAAGGAGGAAGGCTCAAGACCTGATCAATGACTAAGGGTTTGAATGAAGCCAAAACTTTATTAAGGTTATTTCAGGACCAGTATTTCCTCTCACTATCTCTCTGTGTGATGTGTGTTTGTATGTGTGTGTTTGTGTGTGTGTGTGTGTGTGTGTGTGTGTGTGTGTGTGTGTGTGTGTGTGTGTGTGTGTGTGTGTGTGTGTGTGTGACTGTGTGTGTGTGTGTGTGTGTGTGTGTGTCTGTGTCTGTGTCTGTGTCTGTGTCTGTGTCTGTGTCTGTGTCTGTCTGTCTGTGGGTGTGTATACGTGCACTGAAAGAAAGGACAGTTGGGAACATCTCATGAAAACGAATAGTTATGTTACTATGTCATACTATAATACTATCAAGTGAATCCATAATTGAAGATGATTTACTTAATTACCATACACAAGATCCCCTAGAGACATGAAATGAGTAACTAATTCTGGCTGTGTAAGAAAAGATTACCAAATCACCCTGACTCCAATCAGTTATTTCTTGCTGACTGCAGTGGTCTTGTAAAACCGAATACGATGAGCTTATTCCAGCTTTATAGTATCCAGATCTCACAGATTTGCTGACATAGCCACCTCTCACGAAAAACAAAGTTGTTCTCTGCATTCCCGAGGCAAAACTGTGTTCACTCACTGCACTAACGCAATGATTTGTGTTCATCTCACAGTCTTTGAGGAAAGATGTCATGGTTTGCATCCAGCTGATGTGCTAAGGACGTGCTATACGTTATGTCTGCAAATGAGCAGGTGGTAATAATGTGATTGATGGCTCTATACCTCAGCTATAATAATGACTTTGACAAGTTCTGTTCTGTAAAAACATCTGTTAGCAATAAAGAATAAAATAAATCATATATTGGTATGTGTTTAGTTTATATCAACGTAAACGTAATAAATTAGAGCCAAATGCTCATAAAGAAATCATTACATTCGTGTGACTTGGTGTACATTGTGAAATGTCCCAAAAGCTGTTTTATGGAAAATGCATTACAGAATGTTTTTTTTTTTTACAGGCTGAACATGTTTGGCGTCATAGTAATGAAAATGAATGGCATTTTCCCCCTCTGCACAGTCCAAGCAGTCTATACCCAACTACGTTCCTGCCTAGTCTCCAGTGTGTTTTGTCTGTATATATGCCATTCAAAGCCTTAGGAGCAGGGGTATAGTGGTAAGTAAGAGGTGGGTATAAACAATGTATTCTGTGATCACGGTAAGGTGGACGGCACCATGTGATATCGGAATTTTTAGAAAAGGCGTTCAGAACATTTGATAATGGTGGAGGATATTATCCATGTTTATGCAAATACCAGTGGTATATTAAAAGGTTCCTAGAGTGTTGATGAGTGCACTATGTATTGTAAATGTGTATAATACAGTGTGATTTTTGAATGTTAAAAGTTGCAATTAGTTTATGAAGTCTTTTGAGAGGTGGATAATCTCAAGAGGTGGATAAACTCTACGTCTGAAATTTCAGAGGCAGACAGATAAACGGTTTACTTGCGTTCAGCCTCCACTACACCCCTGTTTAGGAGATTAGAAATAGCCCAAGTCTGGCTATAGGCTCTATGACAAAACACTTTCAGAGACCACACATAAACACAGACTAACCTGTCTTTGTCAGTATTGCTTTCGCTCTCTTTCTCTCTCATCGCCTATCTATCTACCTACCGACCTACAGTACCTCTCTACATTCTATATACTACAATTCAATGGCTTATCCTGAACGCCCCAAAGTAGCTACCCTCTGCCTCAGGATCGAGCATCCAGGAGTTGGACACCCGAACAAACAGGCCATCTCCAGTCCTCAGTGCGACAGTGGCGCCTTGCTGCTGGCAGTACATGTGGTACCCCCCGACCCTCCAGTGCTGTGTGCTCCCACTCTTCATGATCACCGTGGGCCTAGGAGGGGCGCCGCGGCTGGGCCGCTCGTGGAAGACGTACTGGATCAGCTGGACGGGGCTGGCGGTGGCCGCCAGGCGCCGGTCCGAGGGATATCCCCGCGGGTGGGACGTGAGGCCCGGCTCCAGTTCGTCATAGTAACGGAAACATGTTTTGGTGTAGACATAGTACAGGCCTGGTTTTCGCACCAGGATTCGCCCGTCATGGTATCCAAACTGGAAGAGGTATCCCTGCTCAGCGTTCCAGTGGATCATAGTAGCCCGCACCTCTCCTGATGGTAAGAGGAACAGGACATCAATGCGTGAATAATACGTGAAGAAGGCTTCATAGATTTTTTTAACATTCTTTAGACAGTAGATCCAAAATAATGATATGATATCCATGTATCTCAAAAACAAAATGGCATATCTGATTACAATACTGCTTCTGGGGCATGCTTGATTTAAGCAGACATGGACACACATTCCTCTCAAATCCCCTATATCACCCATACAATATTTTCACTGGCACATCTCCAGAGGATCAAGAGTAGGCTACATACTTACTCTCTGTGTGTGTGCTTGATGGATTTATCGGTAGATGAGCTACTGGAGTCCTATGTCTAGATCTCTTGAGAGATCGGAGTTGCTGCATTTCACGAAGCTCTACCAATGGCTCCGCTTGGACAGGGCTTTTGTCAGCCCCATGTGCCTGTGAGAAATGAGAGGAGACTGAAGCTCTCTGTCGGACAAAGAGTTTAAAACTTAAAAGTGCCCCCTCAAAGAGTTCCACATGCCTCGGATCAAATAAATACAAAGAGACTCCATCATTCCCATGGTATGGTGGGCCACGTTACAAGCACATCTTGGATCAATTGTTTTGTCTTTGAGGGCTAACATGTAGGCCCCTAGATAGAGCAATGTAATGCACCAGGGAAGATGTTTACGCTGAGAATGCTCAGGACTTGTGCACATCGCTGTGAAATTCTCACCTACAAGAGATTAGGCTCTCTGTCTAACTGAAAGAAAGGGAAATTTCAAAGACCCCCACTTCAAAGACATCCATGTAGATGGAAGATTTAGACTTGCTGTGCTGCACTCATCTGAGATCATTTCTCGTGTCTTCAAGATATGCATAGAATGCTGCGATGGATTACAGAAGAGGTTTATGCTGCAGATATCAAAGCCCATTGCCTCATTTTGTGAAATTCTCTATGCCTTTGTGAAAACTTTGTCTGCTAAACAATCATGTGGGCGCTTCACCTTAGCACTGAAGGGATACCCAGAAAGGGTGTGCCTTGACCACAGACTATGCGTCACTGAAAGGAGACCACACACAGGCTCATTCGACTTCATGCAGCGCTGCACTGATGCATCTGGGACTTTTGCACAATGTTAACATGCATTTCATTTTGTTAAGTCGAGCATGCATTACATTCAGACAGATTTGCGCAGCTCTGCATGAGGATGAATGGTCATATGGTTAAGCTAGCAACGCGTGGTTTAATCAAATACACCTGGACTCCCCTTGGGGTAGCGTGGGCAGAGAACAGCACCACAAAGTGGTCAGTGGTTTGAGGCTGTGCCCACTGAATCACTCACTACAGATGTGGATATGCAAAGTAGACTCTGCGTTAGTAGATAACCTAAATCTCGTAAAATACAAGCCTTTAAAATGTTTTTTTTTCCTCGACGGAATACTCATACATTCATAAATGTACACTGTTGTATTTTCAGGTTGAAATGTCAGGCTAGACCAGATAGCAAAATAAATTGGACCGGTGGCTTTCGAGGTGGCGTGCAACTTATGGTTCGCTGTTGGACAACCATACACTTTATTTATTTATCATTAACTTGTGAGTATTACAATAAATGTTGTCAGAATGAATGAAGGAAAGATCATAATTGTAAAAGCGCTTGGACGGTATTGGTGAAAAGCGCTTGGACGGTAATTGGTGAAGCGGCCGGACGTTTGTCGGCAACCCGCAGTAGACCAAGTCGCCAGAAAATCGATGAGCAACACGCCAGAGGATCTGCCCACACGGGGTCGACAGTGGTCCATCAGTCTTAGAGAGTTATGTCATGAAAACGCACACATAGACTAACTTATTTACCCAAATGATCACAGCAAAACATAGACCGTGGAATCCTGTTGAAACCGCCTTCTTCTCAAAAGAGGCTAGTCCAATGTTAAAAAGTAAACCCATTGACCCAAAGTTAAGATGTTGCTAAGCACAGTGGATGAAAGAAGATGTCACTGACCTTAATGTGTCCTTTTAGGTGTAATACAACAACGACGCAAGTCACAACTTGTAGCAATCCCACCAAGATGATGATGACTTTGGGAACAGATGCCGGCGAATTTGCCTGCAGTCTTGACGCAAGAGAATTCTTCATGTCAGCTCTACGCAGTATAAGCCACTCCAGGAGTAGGCTAGGTTATAGGAAATTCAAGACCCTCCAACTTTAAGGATTGCCACACCACAGTTAAGAATCCGACCGAAAAGCCCATCCCTCCTCTCTCGACTGCTTGCTACAGTACGCTACTTTTTTTCACGATGAGAGGATGTGCTAAAGGGCCGTCGATGATGTTTGGTATTCAAATGAACCTTTGCAGGCAAGGCTACTGGCTGAACTCCCCCCAGTCACATATCCTATAACAGATAATACAGATCAATACCAGCTGTCGTTCCCCTATCCTATCCCACAGAGGGCTGTATCTTGGGGCTACAGGCTAAACATTCACTCAGAACTACTCAAACTTGATTTTAAAATTACCCTTAAAAGAGAGTTTTAATGTGATAGGCTGTTGGAATGTAACAAGTAGCCTACATTGATGTTGAAATGTAACAAGTAGTCTACATTACACACAAGTGGACAATTACATATTTGAAAAGTGTTCATTTCACTCTGTCCGTAGCCTCCTTTATTCTACAGGTCTGTCTAGCCAAATTTCCAAAACCCCAGGAATCAATCATAAATCCATGTATCATGGGACGGGCTTTAGATAGATAGATAGATACTTTATTGATCCCCAAGGGGAAATTCAAGAGGCATTTAGGCATGATGACAGGCCTATAGACTAGGCCTACAATAGGCTACTCAGTGCACTGATGGCTTTAGTGTTATGGGCGTGTGTAGTGTGTATGTGGAATTGATATTTGAGAAGACATCTGATGTTAGTACTCATTTCCAGAAAATGGTCCATGCCCTGTTCAGGCATCGAATAAACTAATTCTTCTACATTCCAGCAGGTGGTGATATTGGCTTTTTAGGAATAGATCAGTTTAGTTCAAATGGTCAGGTGTTGGCAGCCCATTGTAGTCTGCTGGCCTGGCAGTGATGCCATAGTGGATTTAAGCGAGACAGTGCTGGTTCAGACCCCGATGGGGCCCTATAGGCAAAATTCTGCTAAGGGGCCCTCCTGCCTGAACTCTCTAAGGGGCCAAAATTTTGTCTTCGGAAGTTACCAAATATATGTTTTTCCCCATAAAGGACCTTCACAACTATAAATGCCCAGTGTTTTTTTTTAGGTGTGGGCTGTTTGCTTTTGATGCTTGCTGTACCCCCTTACAAAAATAATTGCAGCTTTTTTTCGCAGTACAGTTCCGTTATCGTAGGCTACAGTGTAGTGCAGTATTTTCATGTCCAATGCATTTCTGTAGTAAATTACAGTATGCAGTGCATTATTTAGGTCCAACATACTGCACTCCATGCATAAAGACTGCAAATATTTCCTCTAAAACTGCGGTTTTGATACTGATAGAAATCTGTAGTTTGACAGTAGAAGTAATGGTTGGCCTAGTAGCCTACTGGCTGAGGCTGACTGTTCATCACCTGTGTGTCTAGGCTTCTTGCCAAAGACATAGCTACTGAACTGGCTCCCCTGATTCCCTTCAGTATTTTTTCAAACTATTTTAAACAATAATTGTAATACTTCATATACTGTAGATCTAATTTACGATCTACAGTATTGCCCATGCAGCACAGCGAATGAAAGTTAATACATTAGGCTACTTTTTCATTGATATGTTCAGGTGTAGGGTATCTAAACCAACTAAAGCTTGACTGACATATTGTAAAACCATTTACTTATTTTAAAATGTATGGGAAGAGTGAAATCACGGATTCGTTTCGACGGGTTCTCGCATGTGTCTGCTGAAAAACTGTTTCATCCCGATCGTGCATTTAAAGATGAGTTTTTTCTTCTTCTTTTAATGTAGCTAGTCACCCGCATTCAAAAACAGAACACGCAATTATATTTCACAGCTTGGCTGTGACTGGGAAAGGCTGGCAAGCAAAGCTGGTCCTCCCTATATGCACGCTACGCAAGTTGCGTAGGGCCCCGCAATTAAATCAAGGCCCCACAATTAAATCAAGGCCCCCTCCCCTGTCTCCCCTTGAGCCAAGCACGCACATACAGATACACGCACACTGTCTGTATCTGTAAGCTACATTAAGAAGATGAACGTGAATCCGAAAGAAGAAGAAACTTCACAAGTATGAACAGTGGGAACAGCGGTCGGGTAACTTGCGTTCGCTCCATGGTTTGCTGTCTATACGCATCTCTCCAGCGCATGTTACTGGCCTGGCCTAGACTAGGCCAACCAAACAAGGAAGTGAATCCCCTTATCTGTCTGCGGCTTGCTTGCCAGCCTCTCCCAGTTTCGTATTCACTTTCATCTTCAGTGATTTCATACTGGGCAAGAAGTTTCTAAGAGATGGGAGCATATAGTTTCTGTTTGGTTACCACAGCTAAAGCAATGGAGTTTGAACTGCTTTGAATGACATCTGCGTTAACTGATTTGCAAAAGGGTGCGGGAAGTGTGTCAAAACAATGACAATGGGTTAACTCCACACTGAGAGGTTACCAGTTTCTTCAACCAGGTCAAAGCAATCAAAAAAAACTGTAAATGTCAAAATGAATGTCAGACAAAATGTAAAGTTTGCCTTTTTGTATAAATAGGCTAATAAAGACCATCTAAGGTCACTCTCACTCTCCCTTGCTAAAGCGCAAAATGGTAGGCCTATAGTCCACCTGCACAACAATTCATAAAGTAGGCTATCTTTTGTTGAATTTAGTTGAACATCGCTAGTGGACAGCTTCATGCCTTATTGGCTGATTATTGTCACCTTTGTAGTTCTGACAATTCACTTTTTTCCTCTTTTCTTTTTTTACTCAAGTAACTGATTGGATCTGTGATGTATCAAAGTACAATACTTCACTCAAAATGTAATCAAGTCAAATTTTAAATACAGATTTTTAAAACTACTCAAAAAATCCAAAATACACAAAAAAGCTACTCAATACAGTATTTTGAGTAAATGTATTTAGTTACTTTCCACCTCTGCAGCACAGCGAATGAAAGTTAATACATTAGGCTACTTTTTCATTGATATGTTCAGGTGTAGGGTATCTAAACCAACTAAAGCTTGACTGAAATATTGTAAAACCATTTACTAATTTTAAAATGTATGGGAAGAGTGAAATCACGGATTCGTTTCGACGGGTTCTCGCATGTGTCTGCTGAAAAACTGTTTCATCCCGATCGTGCATTTAAAGATGAGTTTTTTCTTCTTCTTTTAATGTAGCCAGTCGCCCGCATTCAAAAACAGAACACGCAATTATATTTCACAGCTTGGCTGTGACTGGGAAAGGCTGGCAAGCAAGGCTGGTCCTCCCTATATGCACACTACGCAATTTGCGTAGGGCCCCGCAATTAAATGAAGGCCCCACAATTAAATCAAGGCCCCCTCCCCTGTCTCCCCTTGAGCCAAGCTAGTAGCAGACTGGTACGCACATACAGATACAGCGACAGTGTTTCATAAGCTACATTAAGAAGATGAATGTGAATCCGAAAGAAGAAGAAACTTCACAAGTATGAACAGTGGGAACAGCAGTCGGGTAACTTGCGTTCGCTCCATGGTTTGCTGTCTATACGCATCTCTCCAGGGCATGTTGCTGGCCTGGCCTAGACTAGGCCAACCAAACAAGGAAGTGAATCCCCTTATCTGTCTGCGGCTTGCTTGCCAGCCTCTCCCAGTTTCGTATTCACGTTCATCTTCTTAGTGTAGCTTACGAAACACTGTCGCTGTATCTGTATATGCGTACCTGTCTGTTATTAGCCTGGCTCAAGGGGAGACAGGGGAGGGGGCCTTAATTTAATTGCAGGACCCTTACGTAGTGTGCATATAGGGAGGACCAGCCCTGAAGCTACAGCCCACCAATATGGGATTTTAAAGACCCATACCGATCTCGATATTTGAGGGTTTCAAAAAAAACAAAAAGAAAACAGTTTTAAATGCACAGTTTAGCCTCGGAGCCAGAGAGCAACGAGTGGGGGGGCTATGAGCATCGACGGGGGGGGGGGGGGGGGGGGCACAGATCTACTGCAAAATATCTACTACAGAGCACTCTTTTTGGGGGGGCACAGAGACCTGTTTGGGGGGGCCTGGTCCCCTATGGCCCCCCCCTGACGCCGAGTTTGTATCAAACAGCAATGAGCAACTTGCGTACCAAAGAATTTGGGAGTTTCTCTCTTTTGTTTTTTGAGGAGGTAATTACACACCCGTGAGCTTGTGTGTGTTTATGTGTGTATGTCTGTCTGTGCTTGTGTGTCTGTTTATGTGTGTGTGTGTGTGCGTTTATGTGTTAGTGTGTGTGTGTGTGTGTGTGTGTGTGTGTGTGTGTGTGTAGTGTACTTATAGTGATGTAATAACGTTGTGTCATTAATTTTTTTTTTTAAAAGATATTTTTTTGGGCTTTTATGCCTTTAATCAGATAGGACAGTGTAGGGTGACAGGAAACGAGTGGGAGAGAGAGTAGGGTGGGATCCGGAAAGGACCACGGGGCGGGAATCGAACCCGGGTCGCCAGCGTGCGGTGCAGGTGCCCCAGCCAGTCGCGCCACAACTGGGGCCATTATGTCATTAATTTAACAGATAAATTATATTAGTTTACTGTATGGTCCCCCATGGGAGGAGGACTGAGACACGGGTTATGTGATACTGTATGTCTTAATTGGGCCCATCAATCATGGGCTATGTTATTCACCCCTGATATCTGAACAAGGCCTGAGACACACATCATGAACTTTTGCTTGAGGTTGGGACCCAGTGTTGTGACAAAGTTTGCGGCATGTCTGTAGGAAAGTATTCACACCTTGAAAAGGGGGGTATTCACGCCTCGAAAAGGTTTCTAACCACAGGACCTTGATAAACTATTTAAAGGTATACTATGCAGGATCGACGATTTCAACGCCGGTTTCGCTTTCACTTTTCATTTTCGCTCGTTTTATGCTTGCATATTTCTCTGCAGAGCTTCCCCTACAGCTTTAGCGTGTATATTTGACAAAACTCCTCAATCGCTCAGTCTGCCGTGCCTTTTCATGAGACTTTACATGACACTTCCTGGAGTAGAGCATGGGTGCGTGCCCAGTGTCTCCTGAAGTTGCAAGTTTTACCGCTACAGACCACTAGAGCGGCCAAAAAAAACACCGTTCGACCGGTAATGACTCATTTAATCATATATAACAGTATGGAACGAATTGATTAACTGAAAAACGTTGCATAGTATACCTTTAATGTTCTCACCACACAAATTTAAGACGTCCATCTATAGCACATGGGGGTCTGGAAGTCACCGTTGTCCTGAAACAGAAAGCACATTCAGGGGTTTAAATGGAAATGGAGGTTGCAAAATACAAGGCTATACAAAAACAGTTGTTGAAGGTTGAACACGTCAAAGATATGAAAACATGTTAAATAAATGGGAAAACGTGTTTCAGTGACCAAAAACGGATGTTTTGTGTGGAAGAGAGCGCATGCATATATACAGAGTGTGTGTGTGTGTGTGTGTGTGTGTGTGTGTGTGTGTGTGTGTGTGTGTGTAGGCTATATATTCTTTTAATCTGACACAATCTGTGACGAGCCCCATTTACAGGGTCATACTGTACACTAGATCTGATACTGTCATGTGATATTCCTGTCTATAACCTTGATATACAGGATGCCATGCTATTTCCTCTGATCATTTGCCCATCTTGTTTGAGTTTACTACAGTACTGAACTGTGCACTTCCAAAATAATCTTGATAAGATGATATTAGCCCTTTCAACACCATGCGATCCAAACCAAAAGCTGAACCATGGCTGAACCTGTAAGTGTAAAATAAGGAAGCAGCGAAGAAATTGCCAAACCTGCATAGTTCCTCTTTTAGAAACTTAAAATCAAGCTTTTCCTGACTTTTATAAAGTAAGCCTTCATAACAACTAGACTGGACTAACTCCTTGTTGTTCTCAGCCAGGTCTCACTTTTCCGCTTGCAACTAGTTAAAAATGCAGCAGCTTGCCTCTTAACTGGTACACGTAAGCGAGAACACATCTCTCCCAGCTTCCCTTCACTGGCTCCCTGTTCAACATGCAGTATTAACTTTATAAATATAAATGTAGAAGAGACCGGGCTTTTGCTGCTATACTGCCCCCAAACTCTGGAACATGGGATGCATGGCAGGCAGTAGCCTGACGAGCCAGACCCACATCAAGATGTAGGGTCTGGACACTCACCGTAGACAGGGCTCAATCGGAGGGGTGGGATAAACAGTTGTCTTTCAAATTCCCTCCCCGCAATAGGATAACGCTAAACGAATCATCTTCTTGTTTTCAAGTAGCAGGATGCGTAACCTTCCCTCTCCACGCAATAGGATAACGCTAAACGAATCATCTTCTTGTTTTCAAATAACAGGAAGCGTTACCGTCGCAACTTCTGGTCGCATGTCAGTCACCATTATGTTAAGCCCTGTGATTGGGCCGCTGGTGCTGGGGGTTCTCAGCTTCCTGGCTCAATGGATCGTGCCTAGACTGCCCCGCCAGCCAAATTATTTGCTGCCGCTAGGGGCGTCTAGATTTCTAGGCTAGGCAGGCAGTACACCAGGTGTTACGACCCCCTGTGCCCCCTCTGGTCTCTCCCTGTCAGTGCACGGGCAGGTAGAGCCTGTGTAGGTTAATTGTTTCATCCACTACACCTGTTATTCCATCAAGGGTGTGGTTACATAAGGGGTCTTTCTTTATTTCTCCCATTAGGCACTTTTTCTCTCGTCTTGACGGCACCTTGGATTTCTCTCTCACTTTGCTCTCTCCCTTCTTTTGCATCTCTCATTCTCTTTCTTTGGTTATCTCATTTAGCTACTCACATACTGACACTCTCTTTGCATCCACACGCACGCCACCACTCCTATTCATTTCCCCTAGACATTTGGCTTTAATTAAATAAATTATTACCTTGTTTAAACCTTGTTGTCGTGTCCCTCTTTATGTTGCGGTCTAACCACGAGCCGGCCGTAACATAAATTGGGGGTTCTCGTCCGCGAAACCTTAATTGGTAGAGTGATTGGAAACGGGATCATAGACTCATTACATCCAGGTGGGAACGTCTTTTGGTTGTCCAGCGAGCTAACTTCTCAGTCTCTGGTAAGGAAGAGTGTTTCAGCTAGGCTTTGCCTTTCCGTCGTTACACTGTTTGTTATTTTGTTTGTTTGGGGTTATTTTTGCTTTAAAGGGTAATTCCGGTCCGGAGTTATCTACTCCTGTCGGGGGCACGCTTCGTACAGTTTACTGTATCGAGTTAATGCGTTATCCAGTCGCCCCGAGGCTGGCAGGCCCTGGAAGACTAGCTAGGCAAGGTAGTTTGTTTTGGTGATATTCAGAATTCCAGAGGACTGTGTTACGTTCAGTGGGATATCGGTGGCGATCGGCTGGTGCTTTCACCTGGATGTGCGGAGTAATTTGGTCTGTGTTTGCGTGCTTGGTAAGTGGGCTTTCTCTTTATGTATGTCAGTAGCGTAGTTGGTTGTGACGTTCGCTAGGTTATTTTGTAGCGGGGTGCAGCTTGTTGCCACTGTGTGTGGATTAAAGGTAACTTGCCTGTAGCGAAGTAAGGAGCGAGATGCATGTGTGAACAGGAATTTTCTGTTGTGTAATTTTGCTGGACTTTTGTGGGAGAGAGATCAAGTGGATTTTATGGCTCTTGTGTTGCATACAATCTGTAGGTCCAGATTGTAGCGTAGTTTACATTTTCTGTGGTGAAGAAAAGTCGCCAGTTTTGTGCCTCAGTTTATGTTTTGTCTGAACCTCGTTGGCTGGTTTTGGGAAGGTTAGGCAAAGTCAAATAAAGGTGGTTTGAGTTACATTGGCACCTACTGGGGAATAGGGTGCTTAGCTTTTTAATAAGTGTTTTATGAATTTTGTTTTGGTGTCTTGGCTTGATTGACTTGAGTTGGCATCTCACCAAGTAGGGAATATGACTACTCCTGAAGAGTTCATTGCTAAGCCGTCTGAAGACCTGTTGTCCAAGCTGACTAAAGATCAGCTTTGGACAGTTGCTGAGCATTATGAACTGCTTATCACAGCTCAGGAGAAGAAAGTAAAGGAGACCCTGTTCCTTGCAGTGAAAAATCAGCTCTTGCTAAAAGGCATTTTTAAAGGAACAGTGGTTGTAACAAACCAGGAGCTGGAGCTTGAAAAGCTGAAGGCTGAAAAAGAAACAAAGGCACTTGAAGTACAGAGAGAAGTTGAGCTTCGTAAACTAGAGAATGAACTTGAGCTAAAACGCATGGAGCGTGAGGAGCATGATAAAGAGCGAGAACATGTATTAGCAGTTAAAAGGCTTGAGTTGGAGATCGCCAAACAAACTGAGTCTCCTCTGCTTCCTTCTCCAAGTCCCCAGCAGCCTAGCTTTAGCCTCAGCAAAAATATCCGGCTTGTCCCACCCTTTGTTGAGAAGGATGTAGACCGATATTTTTCTCATTTTGAGAGGGTGGCGACCACTCTTAACTGGCCTGAAGATGTTTGGCCTCTATTACTGCAGTGTGTTTTTGTAGGGAAGGCGCAAGAGGTGTTTACAGCTCTGAGCATGGAGCAAGCTAAACAGTATGAAGTAGTGAAGACTGCTATTCTCCATGCTTATGAGTTAGTTCCTGAGGCCTACCGCCAAAAGTTCAGAGATGCTAGAAAGTCAGAGCAGCATACTTTTGTAGAGTTTGCACGAAAGAAAGAAGTCTTGTTCGATAGGTGGTGTTCAGCACAGAAAGCAGAATCTAGGGAAGACTTAAAACAACTGGTTCTCCTTGAGGACTTCATGAATTGTGTTCCTGAAGCTGTAGCTGTGTACCTGAACGAGCAGGAGGTGACAAAGCTCGACGAAGCTGCTGTTCTGGCAGACAAGTATGTTCTCACACATAAGCGTGCTTCTGATAACTGGTGGGGTAGCCGACAGTCGTCTGGAGGTGGGGGTAACTCCCAAAAGTCATCTCCCTCTACTTCCAGATATGTCCCTGCTAACAAGGTGGAGATCATATGTTTTTACTGTAAGAAAGTAGGCCATAAGGTGTCTGAGTGTCTGGCCCTTAGCAATCAAGGTGAAACATCTAAACCAATGGGCTTGATCTTCTCGAGTGACACTGGCCTGCCTGGCTTGCTTAGCGGTAAGTGTACAGGGTCTGTGGTGACCACCAGTATGTGCACTATGGACCGTAGGAGTGTCATTGACTACACTCCCTTCATCACTGAAGGTTTAGTGTCTTTGCCTGACAAGTCCACTAGTGTGCCTGTCCGCATACTTCGGGATACTGGGGCAGCACAGTCAGTCCTGTTAGCTGGTGTTTTACCACTTTCAGATTGTTCTGCCACAGGAACTCATGTTTCCGTCACAGGTTTTGAAATGAAAAATATCCAGTTGCCCCTGCACCGGATCCACCTGTCCTCTAAGCTGACCACTGGTGACATTGTTGTTGGAGTCTGTCCATCTTTCCCAGTGCCTGGTATCTCCTTCGTCTTGGGTAATGATCTAGCTGGAGGGAAAGTGTGGGATAGCATTGAAGTGGTGCCGATGCCTGAGGTACCGCAGCAGCTTGATCAGTGTTCGTGCAGGCAACGTGATGGTTGTGGTTTTGGCCCTGATTTTGTGCCTCTAGAGGACTCTGTTGTTGCGCCTGAGGTCGAGTGTTGTAGTGGTTCATCACATCCACCTGTAGGGGCACTAGAGAGTGAAACGGTTTACTCTGCTAGCTCCATTGAGTGTGATGGGAATTTGGTTGGGACTGAGTCTGCTAAGGTGGTTCCTCCTGTGGAAATGACTGAAGGTCAGTCATCGTCCATTACTTCAGACTCTGTGACCGCTTGTGCACCAATCGTCAGGAGGCTGTTTATAATACAAGTACATTTTTTGCTACAGCTCTTGTTCTGTTGTGTTCAAACATTGATTATACCTTTGGTGTTGCTGTTGGTGCCAGTGAGAGTGGTGCTAGCTTCAGTCCTTACGGTTCAGTGTTTTGAAGAGTATTTGGGTTGGTCTTCGAGTACTACAGATATTCACACTGGTCACTTCCCCTTGGTTTTTATGGATCATCAGATTCAGAATCAGAATGAACGCATACATTGGAGTTTATTTCTTCTGCAGTATGCTCTTACAAGGCCACAAATAGGAAGGAAGGATTGTAATGTATAGCTGATGTGTTGTCTAGAGTTTAATTGTGTTTTGTCTCTTATACGTGTGTATGGGTTCTTTAACCTTGTCTTTCCTTAGTCCTAGGGCCCAGGATGTAGGAGGATAGGGTGTGTTTGTGAAAAACAGGTGGTCTTGTTTAATTGAGGTTTACTTGGAGCAAACCTCTTTTTAGGAAGGGAGGTGTTACGACCCCCTGTGCCCCCTCTGGTCTCTCCCTGTCAGTGCACGGGCAGGTAGAGCCTGTGTAGGTTAATTGTTTCATCCACTACACCTGTTATTCCATCAAGGGTGTGGTTACATAAGGGGTCTTTCTTTATTTCTCCCATTAGGCACTTTTTCTCTCGTCTTGACGGCACCTTGGATTTCTCTCTCACTTTGCTCTCTCCCTTCTTTTGCATCTCTCATTCTCTTTCTTTGGTTATCTCATTTAGCTACTCACATACTGACACTCTCTTTGCATCCACACGCACGCCACCACTCCTATTCATTTCCCCTAGACATTTGGCTTTAATTAAATAAATTATTACCTTGTTTAAACCTTGTTGTCGTGTCCCTCTTTATGTTGCGGTCTAACCACGAGCCGGCCGTAACACAGGCCATAACCCATCTGAAACACCAGGAGGTTGTGGGGTTGGTGCAGCATGGCAGGGCAGGGCAGGCTTGGGATGATGAACACACCATCCAAGATGTGGTCTAAAGCCTCAAGGATGGAGAGGAAAAAGCTGGTGATCTCAGAAGTCATGTGGGAGGAAGAGGAGGGCTCTGGGATAAAAGCTGTGAACCAATCCCAGCAAGTGCACTCTTTAAAAAAAGGGTTCTTGGGGTGTTATATAAATGCATGCTATAAAGGGTCCTTTGATGGACCCTTCAAAATGGTTTAAACTATAAGTACCATTTTGGGGTGCCATGTATGCAGCCAGAGCCGGTCCTCCATAGTCTGGTTTGCACCATACTAAACTCAATCTTTTAAGATTGAACATTACTCTGGCGAGGCTGCGCTTTGTTTCTACTACTGCACTTTGCGTTTAGTTTAGTTTTCGGTGCGTCACTTTCCCGGAAGTTCAGGCAGGGTTCACCCAGCCTAGGTCCTCCCTATACACTGTATGCAGCATGGTTTTTGATTCTATATTATAGAAAGTGGCAGAAAATGTGAACCGTGGAAAAGTCAAAAGATTACATGAGATAGTTCACTAGATAGAAGTCTTAATATAACTGCTTGATTCCAGCTTGCTCTAAACCAAATAAAAATGTGCAAATGCAGCAATGATAGATAACTGGGGTGAAAAGAATATTTACTTAGACTAGAAGTGTGTTTTTACGTAAAGCTTAAGTGTGGTTTTGTTTAACTTTAGAGTGTGTTTTTGCTTAATCCTTTAAAAAAACGATTGTTTAGCCTTTAAAGTGTTTTTGTCAAGCTTATAGAGTAATGCTGTGTTAGAGTGTGATAGTTTAAGTGTAATAGTTTCTGCGTAGAGCCACGTAGGCAACATCCGTGTGCTGTGTCTGAATTTTAAGTGTGAAGAGTTGAGGGAAGCCACAGAAAAAGAAACAAGAGATAGACAAACAGCTGACTGTGATAAAAGGTGATAGATTGAGGTTCAGCTGGAGAAATACAAAAGCGTCCCGTTACCGGGGCTCGAGAGACTCACACAGCTCTCCACCACCTTTTTGGACTTCACCTACTGAGAGCAAGAAGATTTTTTTCTTATTAAATAAAGTCAGAACCCTAACCCTTGGTTAGGGATTTTGTTAAAAGGCAGCAGAGTCCTTTTGAGTTTTCTTTGCCTCCCCTGTGTCAACGAGAATATTGAACTTCTTGCAAGAGGCGCACGCCTACAGAGGAGACCAGGCAGGAAGCTGGTAAGTTTGTCCGTTTGAGGGCTTACTTTCTAAGACACTGTTAATGGGCAAAAACTAACTGCACAATACACTGACATACACTGGAGTAGCGAACTCAGCCATGTATTTAGGAAGGGAAGTCCTATGCACTGTAGCAGTCACAAAACCAACCGGACTTTATTTAGCGAGCATGGTTCTGTAAAGAATAAAGGTCGGGGGCCTTTAAAGGGTCCAAATGTACATCACACAAGCAAAGATACGGAAATCTGTTTTTAGTAACTAATGTATGTAAAAACGGAGTACAAATTATCAATTAGATCTGTTATATGCCATGAGTGCTATACAGATTTGTCCTAGAAAAGGCCCATATTGAAACACTTGGCTCTGTCAATAGAATTAGATTAAGCTTGTTGCATGTTTCCGGTGGGATAAGAGAAACTGTTTCCCCCAGCCGTGTTACACAACTTACAATTAGGAACATAGGACCCCTTTAACCCCAACTATTCACCCTCGTCACGAGGAGGAAAATATTATCTGAATTCCCAATCCCAAATTAGATTTAGTTGTCTTCTATGTCATAGAAATCTGTCACTAGAACAGTTATATATGAATCTTTCTGTGACCACGAGGAATAGGTCCCCTTTGTCACTCCATTGACGGGCGACAGCCTTTGTAACAGGAGGAAGACTTTTAGAAATCATTGTCACAGATTAGTTTATGCAGTAAATGGCCAAGTCCTCCTATAAGAGGAGAATCACATAATTACAAGCACGATTGCAGGTAATAAGGTTAACATGAAATAGATATATGGAGAGCCTCCTATAAAATATCTACTTGTTGACCCTGAACTCCTGCGGATTTTGATTCATAAAGGGAGAGAGCCTCTGAAAGCCACTGAAAATCTAAAAGGTTTATACGCACACACCCGGAGTAGCGATCTCAACTGTGACTATAGGAGCGGATCTGTAGTCACCAGAGTGAACACAAAACGCAACAATATAGCACCTATACCAATATAGCAAGAGTGTTAGATGGACGGCCTGGGAAGTCGTCATTGAAAGGCCATCAAGTGGGCTGACCTGTGGAAGTTGCCCTATAGCAAAGCTAAGTTTAGTGATCAGGTCCACGTATGATACCCTCTCAAACCTCCAGAACCGGCACCGTTGGTTCAGCACAGAAAGAGACTAAATTTGTGGCCACCAGAGCCCCAGCCTACAGCACATCCTCTCTGGCTATGAGACTGCACTGAGCCAGGACCCTTAAGCCCAGCACCCACCTGACCCAAATTAGAACTCCATTGTTTTCAATGGAGCAAAGCCCACTGGAAACGTCTGCTGCGCAGCAGCCGCACAGAGATAGAAAACTATTCTAAAATCCTGCGCGTCAAGTCCAGACCGCCGAACACCGCTGAACGGCGTGTCCGGTAGGCGCCTGGCTTTTTGGGTGGCGCCATGCCATGACCGCGTCTTGCGGAAGCTAGCAGAGGTCAACGAGACACGCAGGTCAAAGTGAACAGGGCCAGCCCAGTAACATCACACCGGCCTATCCTGTCTATCCTATGCACTGATCTATAAAGAATATTCTTTATAGATCAGTGATCCTACGCTAGGCAGCATTGTAAGGAAGAGGTCCCTGCCCTGCGGTCATACGGAGGCGAGTGGGCCGTGAGAGTTGACCTATCACCAAATGAAGATCCCACAGCGGATCTCCATAACTTCTGTCCGACCAGACATCGTACTCTTTTGGTCCACCACCACCACAAGGATAGTCGAACTGACTGTGCCATGGGAAGACAGGATGGAGGTTGCATTCGAGAGGAAGAGGGAGAAGTACGCATGAGCTTTGCAGCGGTGTAAACACAAGCTGGTTGGAGAGCCTACACTTATCTAATGGAGGTTGGCTGTAGAGGCTTCATTGACACCTCAAATCACAACCACAACTATAATCATGTGTACATAAATCTGTGCATTGGTATCGAAAATAAGACCAGATATTGTGGCTAATATAGCAAGTGTGTAAAAGTGTGCAACTTATTTCTCAGGAATAATGACCAATCTGTACACTTATTATGAAATGCTTCCTCATTGTGTTACGCTTCCTCATGCTCTCAATATGCATTTGACTGCTGAGGTCCTGGGCAGTTTGACACAGATGCTTCGCTTGGAGTCATTCCAGCAGTGACTTTGTTGTCACCTTCGTGCTGTGACAAGGAGACAGAAGAGCCGAGGTGGGATATTGGGCCAGCCGTTGGATGATGCCCTTGGATGATTCAGCGGTTGAATAACTTCACCCTGTATTCAAGATATTGCTAATAGTTATTTATTGTCTTGTTTATACAAGCCTATGGTATTTCCCAGAATTTGGGCCTATTTCTGTCCACAGAGTGTAATTCTAAACACATTAAATCGAATAATGTTTACCACCACTAATTATATAAACAAAAACAAGCCTAGCCTGTTTTAATGGCTGCAGTTACTCATGATTTTGAAACATTTTACTGGGGTTTTGTGGTAGCGCCCCCGTACCACAACAGAGTCCAAGTGCCCATGGGGACCCGGGTTTGAGTCCATCCCAGGTCACTTTCCCATCCCATCCCATCTCTCTCTCTCCCAGTCGCTTCCTGACAGTCTCTTCACTATCCTATATCTGAATAGAGGCAAAACCTCCAAAAGTTCCCCCCCCTCGTGCAACTGAAACTCTCCTAAACACACATATTGTTGTGAATGGCATAGTCCATGCTGCACCAGGCGGTTTTATTGCTGTTTTTTTGGAGCCTGGACTGTCTTCAGAGACCACTTTTTTTTACAGTGTATTCAGGCGACATGCAGCTAGCGGATTGAGATGTGAGAAGATGTTTGCTGTGGCCAAAAACATGTGACAAAAACATGTTTTAGCTTAGAAACCGCGCAATGTCACTTAGAATCTTTAAAAGAAAAAGAGGCAAAAGCTACATTTTACCAGCGGTGATGCACAATTAGAGTTGTCACAGTTGTTTTACGGTAAGGTGAGCCTCTCTTGATGTTGAGAATGCTTCTGTTGTGTTGGGGCTATTTGTGTGCGTTGTGTGAACTTGCAACAGGCGTTACAGGCGTACTGCAGGCTGTTTGTATGTGTCACATATCTATGCAAGTGTTTTTGCAAGCGTTATCTGCATTTGTTAGTGTGTTAACAAACTGTAGTAATACCAATACCTCTGAACAGGATATCACACAAATGACCACACAACATACACAAAGAAATGTCACCACAGCAGTATCAGAGCGCGCACAAAGGGAAAGCATTATTCTGTGGTCTACTCCTCATTAAATAGAGCTGAATTGCTAATTAAGAATAATAATTCTTAAGTAATTAAGAATAACACCTGTGTGTGTCATTGATACGTAGATAACACTGATGAGACATATACGATTCTCTGGAAAGCTAGAAGGAAGTGATACTGGAGTATTGGGAAACAAGGTACGTACACGCACGCACGCACACACACACACACACACACACCAGGGGTGGAAATTAAAATTTGAAAATGTGAAAATCTATCAGCCATTCCATCCCTGACACACACACACACACACACACACACACACTCACTCTTATTGCATCATATTATACTGACATATGGCACAGATATGGCATTGGCATATACTGCCCTTGACTGTTTTCTGTTTGTCAGTCAATGATTCTGTCTTCCTGTGCATGTGTGTGTGCTTAGCATTGCTTCTCTTTGGAAGCATATGACAGCATGATGAACAGGTCTTACAAAGACCTCACGAAAACTACTGCATGCTGCTCCTGTGAGGGACAGCTTATACTGTATATACTGTACTGTACTATATATACTGGCTGTATGTATGTACTGTATATATATATATATATATATATATATATAATTTCTCAGCAGATAAGTCCTATAGAGATTTTAGTTTCAGTATACACTCAAACAATTACAAACAGATTTGTGTACAAATGACATATGATGTCTTGAGGAATAGGTGCACAGTGAAAGGGAGAGATAGAGAGAGAGAGGGGGGGGGTATTTTCCATTTGAAAGAGTTACATCCTTGCAGATAAACAAACAGGATTTCAAATCACCTGTTTGAGGGGATCTACTGTAGATGGTACTTTCTGTAATTCCCTTTGATGGATAATGTATGACTGACCTTTGTCATTGCAGTAAGTTATACCTTGGAAGTGGCCCATTTGTCACAAGTGATTATCTCCACCTGATCCACCTGTCTTTGGGTGGTGGTCTTGTTGAGCTGTCTGAAAATATTAACTGTATACAAATATGGGTTTGGGTATCTCTGATGTAAAAGCAACACCAATTGGAGTGAACAGATTATGTGTGCAGATTCTAAATGGATAACAACATTGGGAAGTAAACATTTAGTACATTGGTAACAAATTAGCACAATAGGCTGCACACACACACACACACACACACACACACACACACACACACACACACACACACACTTTTGGGCTGGCCATGCTCTGAAGTGACCACATCTATACATAATGTTCCAAATGTTGAAACCTCAGAGGAAGCTATAGCAAGACACACACACACACACACACACACACACACACACACACACACACACACACACACACACACACACACACACCTCTTGGATAGGCTGAACATGCTCTGCAGTGACCATATATATTTCCTTTAGTTACAAGTGTTGCAATCAAACTGCAGAGGAAGCACCAGCTAGCAAGCAAGAACACACACACACACACACACACACACACACACACACACACACACACACACACTGCACACACACACACACACACACACACACACCCCTCTTACAAAAAGTCAAATGTAATCACACCCACTATGATTTTACTGATAAGTCAAGACCTGAAGAAACACTCCCTCTGTGCTTGCCAGTCTCTCAGTCTCTCAGCACGCGGCCCCACACCACCTCGGGCTCACAGGGGAGGGAAAAAACCCCAAAACAAAACATCCATATCCTCTTTTGCTCTCCAAGGTAAGTTGATATTCTTCCTCAGAGACATTTGATCTGTTTTTAGTGCTCTTTTCTGGGGTTTTTTTTGGTTTTGTATAAACACTCTATCATGTTCTATTGTACTGAGCGCACTTTAGTACTGATAGGACTTTCTTTTTAAAGGTGTGTTCTCATACCATACACGCATATTTGATAGGCGGAGACTCGAGAAAGGTGCAGTGTACTTAGCACTCAACAGAGCCTGGAGGCAGGAGAGAAAATTCCTTTCACCTGACTCCACGTTTGCTCAACCGTAACGATTGCAGGGCAACAGCCACAGTGCTACAGAGAGAGAGAGAGAGAGAGAGAGAGATTCATACTGGAGAAATCAAGACATTTGTGTCTGTTCTTAATTATCAGAATGCATTAAAACACTCTCTAAGGTCCTAAAAAAAGTAGTTCCTATTTTCAATTAGGCTACATTGTTTTATTTTTGTCACAGTTAGATGACAAATGCCTGAACAGTAACATATTGGGCAGTAATATATTTGAGAACAAGCCTTGACACCAGACATTTTACAGGGAAGTCACACTGTGCTCATAACTCCAGATGCAGAACTTGTAGTTGTACAGTTTATCAGTTCTGCATTCATAATGAGCTTTACCATTTGTCTCATACAAAAGCTATATTTCAACATAACGCTGAAGTAAACATCAGAAATGTATGGCCTGAGGATTCATACACATCAATTAAAATATTGCCATCTGAACCACCACAGTAGTTGTGTTTCCACTGGAATACACTCTTTAAAAAAGGATTCTTGGTGGTGCTATATAGAACCATGCAGACTTTAAAAGAACCCTTAGGGGTTGATCAATCCTTCAACATTTTTGAACCATTTACAGTAGGGGTGCCATAAATGAAGCATGCAACAGAGGCATTTTTGGTTCTAAATGGCTCCTTTTTTGTAGGTTTAAAGGGACACTTCACCTTTTTGAATGGTCATGCATCATTCCCTCAGTTTGCCTTGAGATGGGAGAAATACGGATTTCAATGTTGGACTTCCTGCTTTCAATGATGTAAAAATCATCATTTTACATCATTGAAAGCAGGAAGTCATTCATGGGTTTCATTGAAATCCGTATTTCTCTCATCTCAAGGCAAACGGAGGGAATGATGCATGACCATTCAAAAACATGACTGGTTTTCTAAAGATACAAAGCTTAATGCTAATCGGTGAAGTGTCCCTTTAAGAGTGTAGGTTTTAAGGGCTTAATGTGAATACAAAGTGATTTCACGAGTGACTTCATAGGAAAGAGAACAAGTCAAGTCCGCACACACATGATGTCTGATGAAGGGCTAGGGCCCGAAACGTTACACGTGGTGATTTACCCCTTAAAGCCCAACGCCCACCAGACACGTACGCGGCGCACCGCGCCACGAAAAAAATTAGAACTCCATTGTTTTCAATGGAGCAAAGCCCACTGGAAACGTCTGCCGCGCAGCAGCCGCACACAGAGATAGAAAACTATTCTAAAATCCTGCGCGTCAAGCCCAGACCGCCGAACACCGCTGAACGGCGTGTCTGGTGGGCGTTGGGCTTAAGAGTGTACCGTCACACCGGTGTGTTTGGAATGTTGGAAAATTAACATTCTAAACAATGTCTGGGTTCATTGAATTCTACATAGAATTTTAGAGCGTTGAATTGTTGCGGAATGGAATCTTGTGTTAGAATGTTCAAAACCCACCCTTTTAAACACTGAGGAGCATTTTCTGGAGTGCGGACTTCTTGTTCTCTTTCCTAACTTATGCTTGTCTGTCCAGCACCCGGTTATTATTGCTTTTTGGATGTGCGTGCGGTACTCTTTTACGAGTGACTTCATAGACACGTAAAAAAGTAGGGTTTCCATTTTTTCCTGTTGGCTGTAGCCTATTGCACCAACCAACCCACTTTGTTATTCTGCCATGGTGAATTGAATTTCACTGTAAAGACTGATGAAATTGTAAGACACAAGCACCAACTTGTGCCCTGTGTGCTTGCCTGGGCACTCCTCTTCTTCTTCCTCCTCAGAGTCTCCCCCATGTCTACCCCGGTGCCTCCTCCCAATGGCAGCTTCGTCGACTCGGTCCGCGGCAACGGCACCGTCCCCATCCCGGCGGACCCCTGGATGTCGGACACGTCGCGCGCGCTGCAGATCGTCGTGACGCTGGTCATCATCCTGGTGGGCGTGCCGCTAAACGCGCTGGTGGTGTGGGTGCTGGGCGTGCGCCGCTGGGTCTCCGGGTCCGGCCAGCGCAGCGCGGAGCGACGCGGCGCCAGCAGCTTCCGCGTCTACGTGGTCAACCTGGCGCTGGCGGACCTGGTGCTGCTGCTGCGCACGCCGCTCATGCTGGGCTACCTGGCGCACAACTTCTCGTGGCCGCTGGGGCTGCACGCGTGCCGGCTGGTCATGTTCCTGCGCGCGCTAGGGCTGTACGCCGCCTCGTGCCTGCTGTGCGCCGTGGCGCTGGAGCGCTGCCTGTGCCTGCTGAGGCCCGTCTGGGCGAGTCTCAAGCGCCCGCGCTGGGCCGTGCCCCTGGCCTGCGGCCTGCTGTGGCTGCTGGCGTTCTGCCTGGCCTGCCCGTACCTGCGCAGCGCCGAGCTGAAGAACTGGGGCGGCAAGTGGCAGTGCCTGGAGAGCGTGCCCAAGTCCGCCACGGGCGACGGCTTCTTCATCACCGAGACCATCTTCGGCTTCCTGCTGCCCGTCACCATCTTCCTGTCCTGCAACCTGGCGGTGCTGGTCAGCGCCCGGCGCGCCGAGGCGGGCATGATGACGCCGACCGCGTCGGTGGCGAAGCCGTCGCTGGCGCCCGGCTCGATGTCGGCCAGTCAGAGCTACACGGCACGGCGTCTGGTGCGCCTCTACCGGGTGCTGCTGCTCACGATGCTCCTCTTCCTCATCTGCTGGGTGCCGTACTTCACCTTCCGCTTCCTGCGCTGGCTGGTGGCCAAGCGGGGCCTGAAGAGCATGGCCAACGTGGCGGTGAAGGGCTACTACGTGTCGCTCTTCCTCGTCTACGTCAAGAGCGTGTTCAACCCCATCCTGTACGTGTTTGCGGCCAAGGGCCTCGGGAGGACGATGCGCGCCTCCCTGTTGTCCGCGGTGGAGCGAGTCTTCAACGAGGATAACTCCGAGTCGCTACGCAGGAAATCAATGCGTCGTAAAGACTCCCAGATTTAACACTGTGAGCGAGAGACGAGGGGAACTGTATAGGCCGAATAGAAGGGCATTGGAACTGGACTTTGCATGGACTTGACACATTTTTAAAGAACAACATATTAAATGTATGCAGTGCTTTATCTAGATACACAAAGTGCTTTACCAAGCACAACCAAAGCGTAGCACCCAACCTGGTGATGCACGAGTCATTTGGCAGAATGGCAGAGCTCTAACCATACTCCAGCTTGACAGAATGTATGTAATGAATGTAATGTTGTCTTAGTATTATATATATATATATATACATGTTCTTTCTGTGTATTGTCTGTTCTCACATGTTTTGTTTTGTCCTTATGTCTACAGTTGAAAAAGAAAACAAGAACAGTGTTTTATTTTTGGTAACAATTTATATTTTGCATTTTGTATTAAAACTGAAAATGCACAGAAAAAAACAACAACTAAAAAAACTGCTTTTGGTGCTGGATCAGTTCTAATCATGCACTACACAAGTGATGTGACGAACACAGTGGTGAGATATCTGATCAGGGAGATCCTGTTTTTGAGTGTGTGTCACATGGGACAGCAGAGCAGGGTTTTACAACTAAACTCAATGCATATTGGCGTTTAAAAAAGGGGTTGGGGTTGGTTGTAAGTGCAGAAGCCCAAGCTTGATCATAGGGAGGAGTGTGTGGTTGATGTACAGGTACTAGAGAGGCAGACCACAAGATAATTGAGTCATTTATGACTGTTAAGGGCGGCTAATCGCTGGTTGGTGTGTTCGTGCGCAAGCTCCATAAAAGTATTCAGCGGCTGGATTTCTGGCATGCTCTGCAGTGACTTCACCATAGCATCCCTGTTTGGCAATAACTTCATTAGCCTCTCCTGCGTAAAGATAAGAGATAATATTAATGCAATCACAGCCCCTGAAGCTAAAATACTAAAACAATTAGCCTATATCACGCCGCCATTTTGAATATTCGCTAGGTGTCGTGCTACTTCCGGTCAACACTGTCTTATGGAGAGTCCAATGTAATCGGAGCGATGTACACGTTTACAAGGAATTTGCGGCATTTTCAAAAGATAAGTCTATCACATGTGGAGGAAATTGTGGAACTCCACACGAAAACTAAGCGATCCAAACTGGACCGGGGATATAAATTGTCCCGTGTACAATTTATATATAATTATGAAGGCAAAGGTCAGTCGGCTAGCTAGACGGCTACCAGATAGCCAGATAGGCTACTAGATATAATATAAGACACAACAGCTTGTAAATGCACTTCAATAAAGCAGCGTAACGAAACAAGTATCATGTACTTCTACTACACGTTCAATATTGGATTGTGGATATAAATCGTTCCATGAACAATCTGTATAGTTGTGAAGGTAATGTTGATGTCAGCTAGCTACATGGCTAACGTCAGATCAAAACCCATAGCTTGTATTGCACTTCAAGAAAGCTGTGTAACAAAATTATTAAGTATTTTATGTGCATATCTTTGTATGGTCTTCAAAGTAGTAGGCCTGACGTTGTGAGATCATTGTGCTACCGATCTCTTAGAAAGATCGAGGAGCCGCAAACAAGGTGTTTTAAGGAACAACGGCACCGAAATAACTAGGCCTATTGTTTACATACGCATCTCCATCAAAACGACTTGTCTAGAGCATGCATCAATAGCCTAATAGCTATAACAAACGCTATACTTACCCCGTGTTTCTTGTTAAACATCACTGAAGCCTAGTTGATTGATACACATTCCGTGCAACAATGTCTAAGACCTGGGCGACTTTGAGTATCTTGCAGTATTAATATGCACCTTCCTGTGTAGGCTAAACAGTAGTCTACAATAGGGAGCCTAACTTGCGAGTGTCCCTAAAAGGCAAGCTTACATAAAACGCTAAGCAGGTATATCATTTTTAAGTGCCTTGTGTGCCTGTCTGTCCTTAATATGGTCATCATTTGTATGGTATCCAAAACATCTCCACATTGAAACACACCTAATTGGTAAATTGTTGCAACACTATGCAAGACAAATCTCTTATTTCTTTCACCAGAGTTTTAGTTGTTGTTCCACAAGTTCAGGTTCAGAGACTTTTGCTAATATGTTCCACTCACCCCACTACTATTGAAACTAACTTCGGCCAGCAAGACCGTGGAGGATATGCTATTTTGTGTGCTGCTGGTAGAGAATTTTGTGATCACATTGTTGCACAAGCCATGTGCTCAGGTAAACATAACTACACCAGTTGGTCATTTAAAAAAAACATTGGGAAGCTGCAAAGTGAGATCTACATTATACGGTATGCGCTACAAAGGTTAGTGTCAAAGTACCAACAAGACACATGTTTTATTGAAAAACGTGTGGACATTATAGAAATACAAAACATAGAAAAGTACACACAAAATGAACACAATGAACAAACTATAACCCAATTATCTATATATATATGTGTGTATGTATGTACACTCTGAGCCACCTGTGAAGAGAGCAGGCTCAAAGCAAGTCATGAAGTCCTTGCTGCCAGGGGGAATAAGACCCGGCAGTGGTTGGCAGGGAGGATCCTCAAGGAAACATGGCAAACCACAGCTATGAGGCAGGGGCTGGAGTACGTGGATCACTACGTGGATCTCTGGCAGGTCAAGGTTTCTTCTGTGGCTTTGTTATGATCCATCTGGGAGCAAGGTTAGCTTGTGGTCACTAGCCTTCCCTTCCCTGGTGTGACAGTCACTGACACCAAGTCAGACATTTCCGAGGGGAGGACTTGGTGAGACGAATTACCTTCATTGATGTCCTGAAAGACAAATTAGACTTTTTTTTTATCATTCCACATTCATGCACGTTTTTATCATTTCCACATTTATGAACATTTCTTCAATAATGTGTATGTGTGTGCATACATGCATGCATCTCTTGTTCAATTTGGTATTTTTCCATGTATTTTCTTGATTTTGGATTCAGTGATTATTTCTAGAAACTTCACATATTAGATTAGATTAGATTCAACTTTATTGTCGTTGCAAAAGTAAGTACAACGAAATGCAGTTTAGTATCAAACCAGTAGTGCAATCATTAAAAAGTGCTTATTTTCTTTATAGCAGTATACATATAGATAAAACACCAAATGCAGCTTGATTCATTATGTACATAAAGTGCATAGAGTAATCAGACAGTCCATATTAACAGAATTCTGTATAATAGTGCATTGATGAGGTGCATTTGATAAAGGGCAGTTATCATCGGTAGTCAGACCATCTCTAGTCCATGTGCAAGGGAGAGGGGGGCAGGGGCTATTGGTGGGTCTTGGTGTTGAGCAGTGTTATGGTGTTTCTGAGCCTGCTGGTGCAACTCCTAGGCTCCTGTAACGTTTCCCAGACGGAGAACAGTCCATGACTGGGATGTGTGTGGTCCCTGATGATTTTGTGTGCACGTTGCAGACACCGTGAGTGATGAAGATCAGTGATGGTTGGGAGTGATGTGTCAATGATTTTGTGGGAGTGTATGGGTGTGTGTATGCATAAGAGCAGGGAAGTAGAAATACTCACGTGTCAACACAAGCACCTCCAGTTCCTTTATCCTCGTGTGAGCTTGCATCCAATGCACCTGATGCAAACACATAAACAAGTAGAGAAAAACTGTAAGCAACAATGCTAATTAATGAGGACAGTAAATTATGAGTGCTGTGTCACATACCACCACAAGAATATGTGTTTCAGTAAATATGTATTAACTATATGTGTATGGAATAATCTCTCACTTTAAGCCTACCTTACAGACAGACTTTGACACGACTTGAGAAAGATTGTTGAAAGATTGTAGTCTTTTAACGTATGCCCCTCATTCAAACTACTCAAAAGACTACAATATTTCAAGAATCTTTCCCAAATCTTGTTAAAGTCTGTCAGTGTAAGGTAGGCTTTAGTTTTAAAAACACACAAACACAATATGCTGTCTAAACCGAGCTAACATTTCTAGCTATTCATGGGTCTCATCAGGTCTCTTTCCACAGGTGTATCAAATCAACCTAGATTATGAGTGCTGCGTTAGTGCACCTGTCGAAAGTGACCTAATGAAACCCATGAATATCTTTGCTTTGTTACTTAGGGCAATTTATTGGCTCTGTACACTAGATAGAGACAAAGTACCGATGTCAAAAACCAATTGTATTAACGTGTAACGTTAGCAGGCACCGAAATCCTGCCCTCCTCCGTGCACACACAGGCTGGTGTTTTCAGAAAAAAAGCTGGAAGCTAAAATCGACCTGAAACCGAGCAAACTGGCACACAGCAGTCGCCCACGGTTTTAAGAAGCTCAAAACACGGCTGCATGCATTGTGTTTCTTACGTTTTGGTATGATTGAAGTGCTCATTAGTCGGTGCTTTTCTGACAGCTATGACAACGAAGAGACGGCAAGAAACACGTTCGCCAACCATAAGACAAACACGGAAGTTCGTCTATATCTAGTGCACAGAGCCAATAAAAACCTCCAAACAAACATAATATATTTGCAAATGTACATCTGGCTATTTATCTCCTTGCCAATTCATTTAACGCTACTCAATGGAGATAAAAACTTACCGGGACGGTCGTTCGTTCGTTCGTTGTCCGAAGCAAAGCTAGCTAAGCTAGCAACAGCAACATCTTCCTATCCACACGGTTGGACTTCTCAAACAACCCCAGTCCCTCGTTGTCGTCGTGAAAACAGACGTCCTGGCTTGGGTTGTGTCAGAGACCGTTGAACAAACACAAGGCACTGTCTTATTTAACTCTACATGGCTTTACTTAAAGCGCTAACGTTAGAAGCTAGCTATTCCGAACAGGTCGCTAATACGAAAATGCTATGCTACAAACAACTGTGACATTATAGACGTTAAATAGTGTTCCCTCCTCCCTCTTCGTGGCTTGAATCCATTTTCTTCGACGGCCCACATCAAGCAGAAATGTACGAAAGCTAAAAGCGGGATGTTTTTGTTTGATACCGGTTCACAGAGTTTTATTACACCACCTCTAGCTTCTCTGCTCCCCCGTGGTCATTCACTATGAACGGCTATTACCCTGACCGGAAGTTTAGTTCCAGGGACCGGAAAGGAAAGCCGAAAGACGCCATTTTAGCGTGAGATAGGCTAATTTGAACCAATGAGGGAGAGCCTGACTGTAGCATCCATACATAAAAGATTGGCAGCGTACACCAGATTATCAGTTTACCTGATTTAGTTTGTCTAATGGACAACAACTGCATTAATGACAAGCCACTGAACTTATTTGATGGTGACATTTCCCAGGAAACTGACACAACATTGTCTTGACCTTGTCTGACACGATGCAACTGTTGCTATGAGCTTTACTGGTGAGAGATCAAAATCTGGAGGTGCCATATTGTAAATCGCACACCCAGTTGAAAGCTGTTAATACTTGATTAACTTCAGTTCACAACTGCAGCAGAGAACTCTCTAAACCAGAAGAGCAGATAAAGAGATGGTTGCATTAGTAACTTCCTGTCATGGCACATTGGATTTCCTTTTTCTACAAGAGAGTAACTATTGGCCACAGAACTTCCTGTTTCTTGAAACAATTTCTTCACAGTTGTGTTATCACTCCAGTCTAACCACTTAAAGGTGTCTTTCCGGGCACATTCAACAGCGACGGAAGCCTCTTTTTGCTGAACCGTATAAAATTTTAGAGAAATTTTAGAGTAAGTCTATAGCAATACAACTTCTCCTTTTAAATCCTATCCGTCAAAGAGAGCTATGGTGTTGTTGACCACTCCAGACGGTTTGTGCAAGAGTTGCTGTGGTATTTTCTTTCCCCACACATGACTAGAGAAAAGCAGTTAGCCAATTGTTAGCACCCTGAAACCACATGCAATACAGGCATCTGAGCTAAACACAGAGAACTGAACCTAAAAGGTCTCAAAGGGCAAAAGATTCATTACGAGGGATTAAAGACAGGACAGTTTGGATGCTTCTGAAGTCATTAGACATTTGAGGTCATTATATATAATCATCCATGAATCATTCTGAATTCCGACACAGTGCCTGAGAACTTTAACCCCTGCAGTAGACAAGAGGTGCTTCTCAACATGCCTCCTCGATCCTCGAGGGGCGTTCCCACTGATCTATAACTAACACTGGATAGACTGTCCCATTGTTTTCGCCCCATCATTCTTTATGTCGATCAGTGAGGATCGAGGCCCGAGGAGCGAGGGAGGACATATAAAAGCCCCAATGAGAGGCACCCAAGGAGACCCATGGACATAAACCTATACATGTGTACAGCTCCACATACTGTACAGCCACTGATCACATGCTGGAACATGACCCACACCCCTGCAGACCAGGTGTAATTTAAAGTCAATCAGTATGTTCCTGTAGTGAATCTGAAGAAGACCACACGGTCGAAACGTCATTATTCTCTGCTAAAGAAAAGAAAATAAAACTGAAAAGAGGGATTTCAAGAGTGCAAACCTTTTTCCATTTTTTTTATGATTTACCCTTGTTCTGCACCTTGACCTGGGATGTGCACAAACTTTTTTACTATAACGGAACATGACCCCTTACCTACAGTACGTAATCACAAAGCACATCAGTTCTGACCTGCAGTGGCTTTTCCGTTTCAGAGCGCGGAGGCAGGGGAGGGAGATGGAGAACCGTCTGCTCTCTCCTCTGTAGAACCTAAGAAGTAAGAGGGTGAAAGAAAGAAAGAAAGAAAATGTCTTGACATGCCAATGCAAGGCCCTCCTGCTGCAAAGCACTCTTAGGTATCAGGATAACCATGATAGTTTAAGTTTTTTGATTACAGGAATACAGAAGTGGGCTGCATCAAAGATCCTTTATTACTGACAAGATAGAGCAACATAATGCATCTTTATGGAAGAAAAATTCGAACAGTTCCCGTCTGCTTAAAGAGGCGTGTCGCAAAGATGTCATAGTGGGATATCGATATCAGTCAGATTGGCAAGCAGTTCAGTTCGAATGTTAACAGGTCTGCTTAAAGGGGGATTTAGCGCCCCTCCCCTTTGCGAAGATAGAACGTGGAAATTATCGAACATTTGCGCCTCTCGCTCCGCTTTAACCCTCTCTGGCTGCATGGAATGACAGTATGTATATGTGCTCGATTGTGTGTGTGTGTGTGTGTAACCTGCGTTGTGTTGAACCAGCGCACACGCCTAGACTAGAAGCCGCGAAACAGCAGCACCTCGGATCGGGAGTCGAGCATGACGGCAATCCAGCTAAAAGCCCAGGCTACTCGCTTTCATGCCAGCAGCACTGTGGAGGCGTCGGGAGTGAGGTGGCATCCGCTACATGTGCACGCATGTGTTTATGTGCAAATGTAAATATATGTCTGTGTGCGTATTTATGGACATATATACGGATGTACTCGTGTATGTGTGTGTGTATGTATGTTTGTATGTATGTATGCATGCATGTATATATTTATGTGTGTGTGTACGTGGACTGTATATATAGAACAGTCTATGGTATGTACAATATGTGTGTGTGTGTGTGTGTGTGTGTGTGTGTGTGTGTGTCTCTGTTTACCTCGTGTGAGTTCTCCTCCAGCTCCTCCATCCTGGATCTAAGAATCCTGCACTCCTCGTCCATTCTGTCTCTCGACACCTCCAACTCCTCCAGGGCGCTGACCACAGATCTGTGGTTCTCCTGAGAGTGTAAATACACACACACACACACACACACACACTTGAATATAAACCGGAGATGGAAAACTCACACTTTCACTCTGCCTGCACCACTTTTCAGATATGCCAGCTCTACTTTTCTAAATTTAGCAGACACTTTATTTCCTCTGTCCTCCTCACCTGCAGCGCCCCGTGTCTCTTCTCCCCCTCTTCCACCTTCAAGCTCTCTGCCTGGTACTGCCGTGACAAGTGCCCCAAGTCCACTTGTTTCCGTGGGGGGACTGTGAGCTGGATACAGCTGTCCAGAAATCTGCCCAAAGAGGAACCAAAAAGCATGTGAAATCCATGGCCCTATGGACATAACACTGCATGCAGGGGCCGGTTTCACAATTTCGCTGAATTTGATGAGCTGTGTGATGCACAGGATGATGACTTCTCTTTACCTTTCTTTCAGAATATTCAGATGTTTCTGAGTCTCCTCTTTCTCCTTTATTCTCATTGACAAGACAGAGCTGAATACGGTGAAGAATGAGAAAACAAGAGAGAGAGAGAAACAGAGAGAGGACAGAATGAGTAACACATCAACACAGCTGTGACCACAATATAGGCCACTGATCAGAAGAGATTCTCATGGTAGAAAGTAACTCACAGCACTGACAGCCCCAGCATCTTATCTAGGGCCACAATAACAGGCTGGGCCAGCACTTTCCATTTCTCTCTGCCTCGGAACTTGTTTATGTCAGCCGATGATTGAGGCCCTGATTAAAAAAAACAAACAAAACAAACAACAACAACAAAAAAAAACAGCTTTCATAAACTCATATCAGAAACTGTGGATGATGAACAGTGATTAGCAAATTCTGCATCTGATGCACTTCAAAGTATGAATGCAGTAGTGAGAGGGAATGGAGGGAATGCAAGGCTTTAGTGACAGAACCAGAGCCATA
The DNA here is from genome assembly GCF_963854185.1 of Sardina pilchardus. Taxonomy (NCBI): domain Eukaryota; kingdom Metazoa; phylum Chordata; class Actinopteri; order Clupeiformes; family Clupeidae; genus Sardina; species Sardina pilchardus. The sequence goes on from NC_085016.1 coordinate 7,176,533, forward strand.
GATAGAGAGAGTTGCGACACTCTTTGATGTTGCCGCCACGATCAACAGTTCCAAAAAAAACTGTGCTGAATGGCTGAATCGCAGGAGGGTGGGATGTACTTCTGATGCTGGAAGGTGTAATCAATTAACTCATTGACTACTGACCAAGAGATTGGCTGTAAACAGTTCCAAAAGCCCCATAACGAGGAAATAGCCTGGAAAAAGCGCTGCCATTTTTTCCTATGGAGGTCTATGGGAGTGTCGCCACTCTGTTTTATCTACCGCTCTGGACAGAACTAGATACCATTTAGAGAGATTGATAGTACAAAAGGTTGCTAGCAAGTTGCTAGCAAGCTAGCGAGATAACTATTCATCTAGCTAAAACTATTTAGCTACAGCACATTATTTACACAGAACAGAGACAAGGCAGGCACAAAAGCACCGTATATAAAAATATATAAATATACATACTATACTTCCCCATCAAAAATGATTTAAGATGCCCTAATAATATGTTAATAATAGCGAGTAAGACAAGGTGAATGTGTATATGCCACAATCAAACAATTTTGGTTTTCTGCCATTTGGGACTGTTGCGATTTGCAATATGAATATCATAACATATGACTCAAAATACTTGAAAAATTATTCAACAAAAATTAAACTAAAAAGACTGTGACAGCATACAGCTGTGGACTTGCATACGATTTCAAGGATCTTTTAACCCAAGACCCCTTCCATCCCACCAATATTCTTAAAAGTGTTCTAAAAGTGGCTACATACTTTTCCTTTTCTTCGCTTGCTGTTGCTTCACTCCTTCACTGCTGGTTCCAGGCTCCTGAAACATTTCAAGGTAATGAGGAAATATTATACCGGTATTATTGGGAGGTTAAATCCAAATCCAGTAACCATGCCATCTATCAAAATAAGACACTGTATGTTTGTCATTTTAAAATGCTAAAAATTAGGTGGGTGATCATGTTACTGATCCTGTTGCATGCCTACTGATACATTTCTCAAGAAAAAAGAAGTTGGCCAACATCAAAGGGAATGTGCTAGAACAGCAATACTCTGGAACATTGCCCAATGACATTGCACAGGAAGGTGCATTGTGTATCATCAGCTTTGGAGGACTCATACACATTACAGTCAAGTTGTTCCAAAGATCAATCAACCAAAAACCGGCAAACCTATAAGTGTGGGTGAGCAAGTAACCTTGCGGTTGATTGAGTGGGTTGGCATGAGAGAGGGAATGTATTGTGTGCGTGAGCAACCTACGCGTTACTCATCTTACACTTGATCATCTTCCTGAATCTCAATATTCTGATCAAAAGTCTGGGCAATAAGTCAACACCAGTGAGAGGCTACATTAATTGCTTTGCACCTTTATGTCATTACACCATCAAAAGTATTGGTATACAAAATATTTGGTATTTTTTAAACTACAAAAAACACACACCTATGAACTATTTTGACAGCCATTTTCTTCAGTCCAATACAATTCAAATCACAGAATACTTCTTTGTAGTTGATATGATGTAGGCCTATCATAAATACTGCCCATCTCTGCCTACATCTCTAAACTGTTCCTAATAGTCAGGGAGCCATGGGGTCAGACCTGGCTTTGTCGGTTAAAGTTTTTTTTTTTGCAGAATCTAGTAGACTAGGGGTACCTCTTTAAGATTTAAGAGGGTGCCCGGTGATATCCCTTGGGCAATTTCGTATATTAAGCCTTTCTTGTCCAATGTGTTGACTATAAGGCGGATATACTACAGGTGAATAGGGTAAAAAAAATAACAAGCAGATATCACTATGAAACTTCACCAGTTGATTACTTAGATCAATATGAAAAATAAATGTATTACAAGTTTTCTGAAATGTAATGTTTGAATATGCAAATTAGGTATGATGTAATTAAATATGCGCTGATTTGCATAAACGTAAAAAGATCAAATCTGAACATTGGATAAAGCCAGTTTCAATTTTTTTCTTTTTATTTTGTTGACATAAGAGATGAAAAGTATTTTAGAGAGGGAATTATGGATATCTCATTTAGTTATTCAGTAAATCAGAAAATACTATACCAGCCTTTAAAAAATCCATTTTCGCCATGTTTTTTGGAAGAAAATGTCATGTAAATCAGGCTAAGAATAATATATCAACAAACCCCTCTGCAAAAACCTTCTAAACATGGTTAGGTATAAGACTGAAAAGTTTGGTGTATGTAGATGCTTGTGAAGTGGAGATTTTGTTCTCCGAGTGAGAGAGGAAACTCATCCATATCCGCCTTATATTCAACACATTGGACAAGAAAGGCTTAATATACAACATTGCCCAAGGGATATCACCGGGCACCCTCTTAAATCTTAAAGAGGTACACCTACTCTACTAGATTCAGCAAAAAAAAAAAACTTTAACTGACAAAAGTGAAGTGTTCCTTTAAGGTTCTCGTGAGCTTTTGGCAGACCAGACCAGTCACTAAGCCATGGGGTCAGGTTGCAACCAACCCAGGTCAGACCTGGTTTTGTTGGTTAAAGTTTTTTTTTTTGCTGAATCTAGTAGAGTAGGTGTACCTCTTTAAGATTTAAGAGGGTGCCCGGTGATATCCCTTGGGCAATTTTGTATATTAAGCCTTTCTTGTCCAATGTGTTGAATATAAGGCGGATATGGATGAGCTTCCTCTCTCACTCGGAGAACAAAATCTCCACTTCACAAGCATCTACATACACCAAACTTTTCAGTCTTATACCTAACCATGTTTAGAAGGATTTTGCAGAGGGGTTTGTTGATATATGATTCTTAGCCTGATTTACATGACATTTTATTCCAAAAAACATGGCGAAAATTGATTTTTTAAAGGCTGGTATAGTATTTTCTGATTTACTGAATAACTAAATGAGATATCCATAATTCCCTCTCTAAAATACTTTTCATCTCTTATGTCAACAAAATGAAAAGAAAAACATTTAAACTGGCTTTGTCCAATGTTCAGAGTTGATCTTTTTACGTTTATGCAAATCAGCGCATATTTAATTACATCATACCTAATTTGCATATTCAAACATTAAATTTCAGAAAACTTGTAATACATTTATTTTTCATATTGATCTAAGTAATCAACTGGTGAAGTTTCATAGTGATATCTGCTTGTTAATTTTTTTACTCTATTCACCTGTAGTATATCCGCCTTATAGTCAACACATTGGACAATAAATGCTTAATATACGAAATTGCCCAAGGGATATCACCGGGCACCCTCTTAAATCTTAAAGAGGTACCCCTAGTCTACTAGATTCTGCAAAAAAAAAAACTTTAACCGACAAAGCCAGGTTCACCTAAATTATGGCATTTGGCTCCCGGACTATAAGTCACAAGGATGCGAACGACAAGTAATGAAAAAAGCGTAGACAAGCAAGCAATATTAAACAAGGAGAGAGAGAAATTGCCCCCACCTCGGAGTTTGTCGGAACATTATTTTTGGTAGGCCTACTCCGTCCTCTGCCTTGCGGGACATTGGTAGATTTTCTTCCAGACCCTCTAACTGGCTTCATAATGTTTGGCAACAAATCGTCAAAGCCACTCCATGAAAACAGGCAAGTTTATGATTGCTGATGGAGCATAGCATACTGTTAGGTTTGATTACAAACGAACCGAATTCATCAACATTCACGTATGTCACTTGTTTCCAGAACTAACACGTTGTATAATTTGGTATACGAATGATTGTTATGTTATCTATCTCTGGGCTATTAGCCGACTGTTAGCCTTTTACTGTCTATTCTGTTACCGATAGAAAACAGCTTATAAGTTAGCATAAAGGGCTAACAACAGTAGCCTACACAAACTTTGCGAAACTGAAGTTCTTCAATGGTAAGTAATCGAATATAATGTTACGCAACTAAAACGTTACACATGTAATACACTGTTGTTACAACAAAATAAGAAATTAACTTGTTAATCGTAGGCTGAAGGGCGAGACATGCCATTCGACTCACCGCTTCGCGGCAAATTCTTCAAAGTTGTGCGCATGCGTACATAGCTTACTAGCACTGACACACGCATGCACCTAAGCTTACATAAACATTGGGAGACCCGTGTTTCACGTGTCATGTCAATGAACCTAATAAAACATTGTTAAAAACACAGTGATGGTCATGCACAAAAACAAAGCTTGTATATATTTTATTGGTGATACAGTCATCAATTACACAGCCATCCATCTATGGTGAATGAAAATGATATCACAACAATGTTACATGTTAGATAACATCATTCTCTCCTCGTGGGTCCTAGAGTCTCAGATATAGCCAAGATGGTCATCCAGTCCAATCGGCAGCTGTATTTGTTCATGTATCACCATCTGACTGTTTATAACTTCATGTCTATTTTTTTTTACATTCCTCACACAGAAGGTAAATCACAAATGAAAGAGTGCTTCAGGTCCATTGCAATGTGCCTTTGGTTGCCTCTCCCTTGGGTTTACACAAGTGTAAGGTCAGCAGTTCAGACCCTGTCAGGGTAGAAGAACTTGCCAGCATAGCGGCCATGGTTTCGCAGGTCGGTGGGGCTTAGGACCTTCCGAATCCCCATCATGTTTCCCCTGGCAATCTGTTCAAAGGTCCAGGGATTCTGATTATTTGTTGCCCGGTCCTCCTGCTCCTTGTGCAAGGCAGCCAGACTTTCCCGGCTCACAACCTACGGGAACAGAATTCACAGGCTAGGTCAGTGGGACCTTCCAGCATTTAAGTGATGCAAAGATCATTTCTGAAATGGCTATTTATTTATTTTTTTACCACAATTAGTTACCTCTATATTTCGTAAAGTATCAAGGCACCTGCCTTGAATCGCATATGAACTGTAGTGTATTTATATATATTTTGAGTGCACACATGGAAAGGACTGACAACCCAAGATCATGCTTCATTGCCACAAATTGACAGCGGACAGACAACCAACCTTGGCAGGGAACGGCAGCTTCTTGGCTACTTGCTTGAGCACAGGTTCCACCTCCCCAAGCTCGATTTTGCCTCCCATCTCCAGCACCAGGCGGCCAGCACGTACTGGCGAGACATAGTGGTCAATGGCACCTTTGCCCCCTCCCATTCGCTGGCCCAGGCCCTTGCGAGTGATTGGTTTATACGGGGCGTTGATACGCCAGTTGGCGAAGGCTGTTCGTGGGTCCATACGTCGGTTTATGGTCAACCTCATCATTTCTATGTGACCCCAGTGAAGAAAGCCTCCTCCAAGAGCCTAAGGATGAGCAGCCGTGTCAATTTATGAGCCACTTCATACCTTTAACACTTTCAAATGCATGTAAATCAGTAATTCTGCATCAGTTGCAAAAACACTTAGTTATTTATGTATGGGACTCACAACAATGCCATATTGACCCTTCTCAGTAAATTTGTCTGCTCCCTTTGTAGGGCCTTGGATGTCCTTCAGTCTTTTCATCTCTTTCTTTGCCTTTTTGTAATTGGGCACTTTATTGATGAATTTCAATTTCGGTTTCTCAGGTAACACCACATCTGTACGAGAGGAGCATCAAATCACATTCATGGGTGTCAGGTTAACCACAGAAATGAGAAATGGTTAAGTAACCATATCAAATAGGGTAAAAAAAGATGGGAAAGGGAAAGGGAAATTAGATTACCAGAATAGTCTGGAGGCACATCATAAGTCTTCATGCCCACAGATAGCACTTTCATGTGGGTCAACGCTCCACCTGCAAATACATAACATTTGCTCATGACACTGTTACATTTAATTAATTGCTGTACGTTCACCGAATGATTCTGATTTTCAAATCAAGTTGCTTAATTTGGCAACGAAAACTAGTAACGTAGGCTATGTAAGGTACTGTCTGGGTAACGTTATCCAACTTACCTGAACATCCTGTTGTCCTGCCAATTGCCAATCCACAGAACGCAGTTCTGAGGCTGGCAAACATGGCTACAACAACTAAGCAACGTGTACAAATAGCTTAAAAATTATAAACTATAATTTCACGTCACAGCGCATTTGATCTGTTTACAGTATTCCTTTTCATGCTTTCAACAAGGTCGCCATTAATGCACTTCCGGTTCGTGCGTAAAACGCGTCGATCGGAAACACAAGCCTGATTTTCGTTCCCGACTCTTAAATGTATTTTGATTGAGGAAGCAGGACTTTTTAGGCATTCTCTGCATAGACAGTAAAAGATAGTGCATTCGGGGACGGGGATTCATTCAGTCTTTCAACCTCGGAGGTTCATTTTGAGGGTAGTCTTCATTTTCAAATAAATAAAATTTTTACCTAACTATATAACAGTGTAGAGGAGTACGGTAAAAAAATATAGGCTAAAAATACATACGAAAATATGAATAAAATAATAACAATAATAAAACATTTACTTATTGACATATGACGATTTGTGATTACAGACTTGAATTGATTAAATGAAAGTAGAGAGTTATTTTTTATATTACAATGAAGATAAGTAGGGGCACCATAACAAAAGGCAGACTTTCCCAAGAATGGATACAAGAAACTGTCATTTGATCTGGTCTGATAGGGACCAGAATTCCAAACAAGCATGTTTGAAATATTACCTGGTAATTTCCCAACAATACCTTTGTAAATAAACAGTTAGAAATAATTGACACACACAGATACCCTCCTCTCTGTCAAAGATGACCAACCACTTTACCATAGAGGACACAACGATGTCGATGAGTGCTATCACCAGTAATGAATCTCAGAGCAGAGTGGTGGAGTCCAGGCTGTAAGGGAACAAGCAGCTGCATTTCTAAACATCACATCACCATAGTCTAGAACTTTTTTGTGGCTATGTAATTATGAGTTGGTCATCCAGCCAGATACAGATAATTAGCGTTCCGCACAGATGATGCACATTTATTTCTAAATGGTTTAAAAGCTATAACCAGTGTTGTGGGTTTCCAGTCTTCACAGCTAGTGACCAAGCTCTGTTTCTCTCTTTTAAATAAAGCTGATAATTCAGGTGAAGACCAAGGAGCTACTCATATTTTACTCTGAATGTTTTGAAAGGGCCATGCTTATCATTGACTGAAAGGAATGGTTTTGTAAAGGAGTCCATTTCAACATCTGTGATTTCAGAGGTAAAATGCTGTTGCAATGTATGAAAAAGATCAGATAAAAAGTATTGGTCTCTAAAATGTTTCAGGTTATATTAAGTATTGAGTAAGTGGCACTAGTGCACTGCACTCTTTCTGTTCACCATTATAATATGAACCATTTGCTTTTGGGGGTTCAGAATACAGGTCCTTTTTTGTCTGAGCAGTTGTTTTAACTATACGGTTATGAACTTCCGAGAGCAGTGCCCAGCCTCATTTATTGTTCATACACGGTTATTGTGGAAGTGTGGCAGGCTGATTTCGTCGTAACCTTTTTTTCTAATCAATCTTGGAAGCACTTCAAGTTTTAACAGTCATTATAAACACACCCAAATCAGGACTATGCATGTTCAACGAGGATGTGTCCACATAAAGCATATTTCTCTCATGAGCAAGGAATCGATAGATCAGCTGTTTCCCTTTCATGAGACCAGGCAGTTCTCAGCATGCTCTATGATGCTTTTAGGAATGTTTTTAGTAGCTGCCAAATTTTCAGGATGTTGCCTGATATGCCTGAATATGCACTCTTTGTTTCTCAAAATCATAACTCTCCAGCTAAAGAAACATTGCATCTCGACATACACTAAAGCAACAATGTGTTTTGCAATAATGAGAGAGAAATACAGTTCAATATATTCTGTGAGATAACAAGGTGTCTATACTTGAGAAAGAAACTTTTTAAAGTGATAAGATTTGGTAAAAGCAAGTGAAGCACTACTACATATGCAAATAGGGTGAATTCATCCAATTCATCAGTCACTCATTTATAATTTAATCCAGAGACCCTTAATCTTTCTTGTGAGGCATCCTTGTTCTTCATAATAGACCTGTGAAGTTTGCCTACAAATAGGATCCAAAGCTGCCATCTTTGCCCATATAAGGAGTTCCGGGTGTTAATTGAAGCTAACTGCCTATGACAAGTTACATTGTAAGTTAGCTCTAGGTACTAAATATCAAAGCGTGTCGTCTTCACATACCGAAGATCACATTATCCACTAGACGGCAGTGGACAAAACTGTGTTGCGAAAAACGTCTGCATTTCCAATGTCATCATCCCCGCGAGGTGCGATAATTGAAAATCCCCGTGTTATTTCCCATAGAAAAAATATATAGATACCTGATCTCCTTATTTGGGCAAAGATGGTAGCTTTTTTGTAGGCGAACTTCAGAGGTCTACTGAAGTTCGCCTACAAAAAGGATCCAAAGCTGCCATCTTTGCCCATATAAGGAGATCCGGGAGTTGAAGCTAATTGAAGCTAACTGCCTATGGCAAGTTGCATGGTAGGTTAGCTCTGGGGTAGCAAAGATCAAAGTGTGCCATCTTCACCTACCGAAGATCACAGTATCCACTAGACAGCAGTGGACAAAACTATGTAGTGAAAAACGTCTGCATTTCCAATGTCATCATCCCCGCTAGATTTTAACAGGTGCGATAATTGAAAATCCCCATGTTATTTTCCCATAGAAAAAAACTCAAGATACCGGATCTCCTTATTTGGGCAAAGATGGTGGCTTTTTTGTAGGCGAACTTCAGAGGTCTATGGCTGTGTTTGCCACTTAAATTTAGTTGAACACCTGTTCGAGCACACCTGATTTAAGTCGGTGTAATAATCATAGTCTTGATTAGCTGCATCAGGTGTTCTCAACTGATAGAGTGCCAAATTTGATTATAGGACATCTTACATTTTCTTTCTACAACTGCTAAGATAAATAGTTTGCCCACTTCTTGAAGACCTGTTCAGTCTGTCGAGCTCTCAAACTTTAGGTGATCCAGCAAAGCAGAATGGAGTTCGGATCTGACATCGACTACAACAACCAGAGTCTATCTGGATTCCCTTACTGCTTCACCAAGGATGGCCTTCTGTGCCACAAGGTCACAGGCGAATTATACGTTTTCCGCTTTGACTGCCATGACGTCCAGGGCACCCAGCGAGAGCAGGCAACTCTCTGCGGTTTCATCACCACGTATGTCTACAACATCCTTGAGCACCACCTGCAGCTGCAAAGGGCCTTTCTGCCCCACGACGAGGGCTTCGTGTACATGAGTCCCGGAGCGCTGCAGAACAAGAGGGCTCTGCTGGTGCTGGTTCAGGACAGGGGCACCATGTGCTGTGGAGTGTGGAGCTGGAGGATGGTGGTCCGTGAGGGCCTGAGGAGAGGCGGCCAAATCCTCTACGTGCTCTGGGCCATGGCTGAGGGCTGGGCCGTGCTGCTCGTGAATCCCAACGAGGGAGGGCTGTCTCCCGAGGAGCACGTCTGCCGCGTCTGGGACTGCTTGATCTCCCAGGTTAATCAGACACCTTGTTTTCCACATTCCACACACACACACCACAAAGGACCCTAAAGCCTACCTAACACTGATCAGACTTTGACAAGATTAGGGAAAGATTCTTGAGAGATTTTGGTCTTTTGAGTAAACCTTGAATGAGGGGCATTAGTTAAAAGACCACAATGTTTCAAGGATCTTTCCCAAATCTTGTCAAAGTCTGTCAGTGTAAGGTATAGGCTTGACATGAATGATGGGCAACCAACAAAGTCTAACAATAATTATATTTAATGAGACAAAATCTATTTGCTAAGTTAATGCCATGAGTCAGATCTGACCGTCAGCCAGACATTGGTGGGTCCCACATGGTTGTGTTCCAGACACTTTGTTCTCTGAGTGATTGCTCAGTCAGTCTGCCATTTTAATTATGGCCCCGAAGTATTAGTTAAACATTGGACATGTGCAGTTCTAACTCACTCACAACCACAGTATTGTATATAACTGGTAATGTATTGCTTTGACTTTTAACAAATCTTCCAGAGTGCTGCTGAGCATATAGTGATGGTTGCTCACGGTTATGGCGGACTGGCGTTCGTGGATCTGTTGTGTCGGAGAGCAGAGGCAGTAGAGAGCCGTGTGTCCGCAGTCGCCTTCATAGACTCCTCCCACAACGTGTGGCACCAGCCCCTGAGGGTGGATGGGCGCGGGTGGTTGCGCAGCCACTCCAGGAGGTGGGTTCTTAGCAGTAAACCCCTGAACGGACCGGTGGGCACCCTAAGAGCGGGCATGCAGCTCTCTGCCGGCACGCTATGCCACGACAGCGCGCCTGCTGCCTGCATGGAGTCGGTGTTCCGGTTCTTCACCAAGGCGATAAGACCCAGGGCTCCGCCCACTCCCTTCAGCATAGTCACCAGGAGCCGGAGCATGCGCCTGGCCCAGGACAGAGACATGAGAGCTGGCAATGGCCACCACCACAATAAATAAGATGCCATTATTTAATTTAAAAAGAAATATGTTTGGGCTATTATTAAATACACAATGTGTCAAGATGAAATCCTGTCTTAAGGAGTAAAATGATTTTCTTTCACTTTTTTCATTATAATACATCTTGAAGTAATAAATAGTGTTAAATTGGTGAGATTTGTTGTCTGTGGGAATGCCCACAGACATCCGCAATCATGAATAAAAGAATGTTAATGCAAACCTTTATTGTTATTTCATTAGTCAACACTTGTAACAAAAATGCAAGTTAAAAAAAACCAAACAAACTCAATCCTTGCTTAGAGCCATAAATATCTGGCCACTTATTCTGACACAAGAAGAAACTCATATTTTGTTGTTTCCATGGGAAACAAATCTCTCACCATCAGCATCAAATTAACCCATTTGTCCATGTCCATTCTGTTACCCTACACTAGATGCCATGGTACAGTAGATTGTACTTGGGAATGTTTCTAGGGTCTATGGGGCTCTGAACAATTAGCTTTCCTCTCATGGCTCCACGATAGATCACCTCGATGAGATCCATGAAATCTTGTTTGGTTTTGAAGCTCCCCACAAATTTCGTGTGATCTGGAGACCTTTGGGAAAAGCATGAAAGACATCAGGGTTTATCCACATTCCACAGCCTGACCTAACACATCGCCATCTACACGCGTCGAAAACCATTTTCTAGCAGAATTTCCATCTAATTTGCCTTTGTTTCATGCCTCACCCGTAGTCAACTTTCATGTGTTGTCCGTTGAAGAAGAACACCGTCGAGGGGATGAAGCTGATGTCAAAATAGCGAGAATAGATGGGTGCCTTGTCCACATCCACAATATAGATAGCAGCCATGTTGCTTAAATCATGGGATGTTTTTGACAGCTAATAACAAAAAATGTAAAACGTTATAATCAGCATACCGAAATAATAAGATTACAGAGCTGGTAAGACTTCTACACATATTGTAGGTAAGATTAGCATTCACGCATAACTGTAATTTGAAAACGTTAGGCCATGGTTAGGCTACTTACAATTTCATCGAGTTGCATGCATATAACATCATCATCTCTTCCAAAACGTAGAACCAGAACCTTTTCAGCAACCGTTTTAATGACTGTATCGATGTCTTTCTTGCTAGACAACTTAGGAAGAAATAAACTCATAACTGCAAAGTTCTACACTGTCTGTCAAAACCTCCTTATAAACAACATCCGAGCATCCGATGCGCGTTTTGTTCTGTGCAACACTATAAAGTTTCCGTGTAGAAATTGGGATCTTTTTAAAGTAGGCTTACAGATAATTTCTGTAGCATTACGTGCTGTAGAAATATATTCATATTACATGTATCAGAAGTTGCATCCTGTATCTAAAGAAATCAGTTTGATCACATATGAATGAAGTGCAGGTAAGAAGAGAATATGATGCGCACGTAAGCAATTTGTTTCCACACGGTTAGAGAAACCAGATGCACAGATGCCCAACGTGACCTTCCATGGAAGCATGAGCACAGCGGGACATAAAGTGCATCATATTAGCCGTGAATCTGAGTATATTTTATGTACTATTACACATAACTGCTTGCACCCAAGGTTTGAATATGAAGAAATTACACTATGAAGACACTATGAAGAATGACACTCTAAACTAAGGTTGGATGTGCACGTTTCTAAATCAAAGATAGCTAGCTTCTCTGCTAGCAGTAGAAGTTAGAACCACTTGGCTGCCTACCATTACTTCACAGGCTGTTGATCACATGTACAATCATGAGCATCAGGTTCGCGAAGTTATCTATGCTGAATCAATTGCGACAATGTTGTCATTCTTTGCCGCCAAGATTAGCTTTAAAGAAAAGCCATCTGTCGCCATCGGCAAACTCCGCGTTTTCACTCAACCACCTCCAAAACCCTACACGGTCTCTCAGCACAAGCTGGCCTAAGTGGAAAGATGTGCCTCAGCCCAAAGACCAAGAAACTGAGAAGGTGGACTTGGACATCTGGAAATCCGTAATGAGGTCTCAAGTGGCACAAGAAGAGACGCCAAGGGCCAGTGACGATGACACCGTCCAAGCAGGGGCCAGTGAGATGGGCCAGGATTCGCCACGGGAGGCTACCCGTCAGTTGGTGGAGATGTGGCGTCAGGCAGGAAAGCAGGTGCCAGAGCACATTACGGACGAAGAGCTAGACATGGTAGCGGAGCGTCTCACCAAGTCTTCAAAGAAAAAGTACTTAAGGTTCCTGTGCACCAGAGAAGCTATAAAGAAGGCCAACAAGAGGAAGCAAGAACAGAAGAGGATGAAGAAGTTGGCCGAAATAGAGGAGATGAGCAAAGAAGAGGGTGATGACGAAGAAGTCGGCAGCAAGTGTAAAAACACCTTTCTTCTCAACTTTTGGACGCGGTCGGAGGATCGACTACTTGGCTGGAAGAGTGCTCAGGCTATGCAGTTTGGCCAGCCACTGGTGTTCGACATGAGCTATGAACAGCACATGACACCGCGTGAGATAGCAAATACAGCCAGCCAACTACTGGAGACTGAAGGCCATAACCGACGTGCTGTAGATCCATTTCACTTGCACTTCTGCAACCTCAATCCTGAAGGTACCTACCACGAGGAGCTAGTCAAACGCTACGGCACTAATGCATGGGAGAACCTCCTGATTACTGCCTCCCCCCAGCGACACGTTGACATGTTCCCCCTCGAACAGCTGGTGTACCTGACAGCTGATTCGCCCAACCCGCTCCGCACCTTTGATTGCAACAAGGTGTACATCATCGGGGCCCTGGTGGACCGCTCTAACCAGCCCGGAGTCTCTCTGGCCAATGCCAAGCGTCTGAATCTGGCCACCGCGCGTTTGCCACTGGATGAGCACTTGGACTGGGAATCTGGTGCCAAGAACTTGAGCTTAGATCAGATGTTCCAGATTCTTAGGACCATCAAGGAGACAGGAAGCTGGGTGGAGGCCTTGAAGTTTGTGCCCAAGAGGAAGCACGCCGGCTTCCACTCTGCCAAGAATGGCAGTACAGACTTAGAGGGTGCAGAGGGGTTAGCCACAAAACGGGCAAACAGAGAGTCAAAAAACTTGCTCATCAGCAAACAACACTTTAGAGGTGGAGTGGAAGGAAAAGCTTCTTTTCAGAGCCCATTAACGAATGTACTGAAACGTAAGACGGCTGCGTTCTCTGACAGACAGAAGGCTAGAAAGAACTGGTGGGAAGACTAACCATTGAATGGCACGGCTATCGTGAGTGACTTGTGTTCAAGTGCCATCCACATACTGGCATACACAAACACAAAGCTATGTACTGTTACTAAATTCTCAACCCATGGACCTTCATCAATCATCATTGATATTAAATCACTTTGTTAGGATCTCAGTCATCTGGATATTATTGTGTGGAAGTCTTGATTAATATCTGACAACCTCATGGAGAGGGTGGGATATTGTCTATGCCATTTATTGCTGTACTAACTAAAATGTTGATGGCAACAGATTCATGTGGATTCAAGAAATGTTAGACCAGTGAAAGTCCATTAAAAGGATACAGTTGAAGTATTTTGTCTGTCTGTATTGCATCAACGTTATAGCAGTGAATTACGAATTATGGAACATGAATGACTAATTAGGAATTACTCTGGAGTAAAAATAACCCAGGGTCTATTTACAGTAGTTAATGACTTCAAACTGTTGATTGAGAGCAAAATTATTTTAATTGGTGGTGTTTTCTAGCCTGGGTTTTCCCATACTGCCTTGCGCGGTGATTTCAATCCCGCTGCTAAGCCAGTCTGGAAACTAACGCCCAAATGTTCGCCTGATGTTGGCGAACCAATCACAGAACATCCGAGAAGTTTCCATTGCCTTCTTGCGTCTACATTCGACGCCAAAGGATTTACGGCAGCCCTTAGCGTTGCATACGAACGAGTTGGGTGAGCTATGCGTATTTGATAGACATCCGTGGCGCCCAATGAACGGATCTGGGCATTTTTTTCAAATACGAGAAAATGAACGTCTGGTTGCCAGACCACGTCTCATTTGAGAAGTGGTAGGCGTTAGCCAGGCTAGGTGTTTTCAGCAATCTGTTTATTTGCATTATCACTAAATGGGCTTACAGTGATACTAATAGACCCTAGGCCAGGGGTAGGCAACCTGCGGCTCTTCAGCATCCTGAGCGGCTCCCTTTGGCCTTGACAAAAAAAAAACAAAAAAAACACAAACATAAAAAGGGTATTTCTTAATTAATTCATATATTGTTATTTGTTTATTTTGTTGTGCAGTTATCTTGTTAGTTTGAGTTGATATACTATCTAATTAAAAAAAAAAGCAGTTTATAATTAATATTTTTTCAACAACAATATACGTCACATCAATGTCAACAGACCGCACCTTTACCTGATGGCAGCTTTTAGCATGTGCGAACCCTGCAATAGTAAGCTGCAGCTAAATGTTTTATTTATATTAAAGTGGGGTAGTTTTTATTTTACTTTTACACAAATATAAGGACTTAAATAGGCCTGCAGTTCACAGATTAATTTATTTCAAAGTGCACACTGCACTTCTGTTGTATTCAGTGGTTGTAACAGGTAAAAAAATAATAATAATATTAAAAAGTTAATGAAAGTTAACTTTTAATGAAAATATTTTGATAATAAAGGTTGCAGACCCCTGCCCTAGGCTGCCCTTCAGGGCTATTCTTTTATCCAGAGAACAGGAATCTGTATTATAATATAACTTAAAGCATGAGACAAACAACTATTTACCACAATCAATTTATTTTGGTCTCAAAAGATTGAAGAGAAATAGATGATAGCACAAAATCCAAGATTTGAGATTATACTGTATTAAACCGTTTCATTACAACTCACACAGCAAGGCATCACAACGTGTGACACCACTTCTTCCAATAGAGATATACTCCTGTTATGAATCCTCACTATTGTGTAGTCTGACTTGTGCAAATGATCACGTTATACTTTTATCAAACTGAAAAAAATATCATAAAATGTCAAAACCGTTACCCAAAGCATTTAAAAGTATGAAATGACAAGTGATAATCACTTTGGTACTCAATTCAGTGTAAAAGCATTAGGGGATAAAATAAAAAGCACAGCTGTGCAACAGACCACACAGCAAAAAACACTTCTATTATTATACCCAATTAATGCTTCATAAAAGTGACAAATGTAGTTTCACTGATAGATTTCTTAATAAATACAGCCATTGTCATATTAAATTCACACAGACCACTTAAAATCATAATATACTTTAGAAAACAGTTTACAATTTTGCAGCCATAATACAAACTTTCTAGACATTTCAAGTAAAACGTGGTAATCTCAAATCAATCTCTACAGCAGCACCTCTTTTCAAGTAGGCGTTCATATTGCAACAAGGTTCATGTTGACCTGGGCAGTACAACTAATCAAACATCAGCCTCACTACACCCAGGAATGCTTGAGTTTTTCACTAATAACACTCTTTGGTTACAAAGTTGGAACCAAGTCAAGATGTATGCACCATCCAATTGGGAAGTTGATACTACACTGGAGTTCCAATGTTGTCTGAAAGTTTACTCTTCAAGCCTAGCAACATATACACTCACCCTGAAATGTTATTTTTTAACAAGTACTGGTTCAGTTTACACTGATGAAATAGAACTGGTTTCGGCAAAATCAAATTTGTGAATATTCTGCACTTATCCTATTACTATCCAGTCCTATTTCATGTCGCTCAAAAACTCCATCAACCCCATGAAAAGCAATGGATGCAATGTGTATAGGCTTTGATTTTTCCCAAGCAGAACAAGTGCTGAGAAAAAAAAAATCAAGCCAAGAATCAATGTACCCTCGAGTCTCTTAAGACATGGTGTGACACCAGCACTCTACCAGAGATGTAAAAGTCCGGCATCAGAAAGTAAAAGCCCTGTCATGTATTTCCTCTACCTGCGCGCTTGACACAGGTGATTTCACAAAGTACCTGATCTACGACTACGAGCTGTGGTAATAATAATCATCTGATTAAGTGAATGGTTGGAACTAAAATGGGGCAGGAATTTTACTTTCTGAAGCCGGACTTTTGCACCTCTGCACTCTCCATATCTCCAGCAACAGTCTGTCTGTAGTTACCTACTGTATACCACTAGTGGGAAGGCAATAACTGTCTGGACACCCCTCTATAGCACCAGCAGTTCTCCATTGCAGCGCTCACAGCAGTTGAAAGTGATGTTCTCGTATCGCGTGTACGGGTGGAACCGTCCTATGCTTTTCTTATTGGGCAGGAAGGACGAAGTTGGCGAGTCGGGGGAGTCGTCTTCACCTTGGATTTCCACGCCAGATATAGGGTCCAGAGTCCGAAGCACCTGTCACGAGGAAGGGAAAGATGAACTTCAGGGTTCCCAAATATAAAATTCCTTGACTTTTCCCTGACAAAAAAAACCTGAATTTCCATGACGTACTATATAATGAATAGTGCAATATACTGACTCAGAGCAGTAAAACTATATATCTATCTATCTATATATATATATATGAATATATATATATGGATATCTATATATATATATGAATATATATATATATATGAATATCTATATCTATATCTATATCTATATATATATATATATATGAATATCTATATCTATATACAGTACCCTCCAGAATTATTGGCACCCTTGGTAAAAGTTGACTAAAAATAGGTATAAAAAATAATCTTTAAGTGATTTATTGTACTCCCACAATGAAAACAATGAGGAAAAATATACCCTGCAAGGCAAGCAAATTTATTCTGAGAAAAAGGAAAATCTCATAAAGAAATAAATATTTTTAACAAAAACAGCTTGCTCACAATTATTGGCACCCCTGAAACATATTATGTACAACATTTAACAGGAGCATTTTCCTATGTAAATGCAACGTTTTAAAGTAAATCAGAGTGTCTGTGAACTTTCAGAAGTAGTTCATGACGTTCTTTTTCACTATGGTATGAAAATGAAGTCCCTCAGAGGCTAAATCCTCTAGTCATTTTTCAACATTGGAGAGACAAGAGAATACACTAAATTGAAATAAAAAGAAATTGTGTTGACATTTGTAAGTAAGAGAATGTCTATGGAAACTAGGTATTTAGTTGAAAATGCCTATATTTCCAGTTAAAATGATGACTAAAAGGTTCTAATCATCTGGAAATGTGGCAAACATGCTTGGACAAAGACCCATGGCTAGTTTGCTCCCACGCACAGTATGGAGGATGGTATGATAGGCAAAAAAATCCATAAGAACCACTGTTGAGAGTTACAGACAAAGCTATCATCTTGGGGTCACCAAGTTCCCCCAAAAAATCTTCAAAAGTGACCTCACTGCTAATAGATTATTTAGACAGCATGTCAGGTTAAAGCCAGTAGAGTCATTTAATGAACAATGTAAATGGCAGGAGTTACTGAATGGTACCATGACATGTCTGGGAGTGTGGTCCATTGTCAGATGAAAATAAAATTATGCTCTTTTGTTAAAAACACTTAAGGTGTCTTTGGCGTACATAGAAGAATGACTATACTAAAAAGAACCCCATGCCTAATCAGAATTATGGTGGAGGGGCTGTGCTATTGTGGGGCTGTTTTAATTCCCAAAGGCCTTGAGAACCTAATTAAGGTGCATGGCATCATGAACACCAAGAAAAACCTGAAAATTTTCGAAGGAAATCAAACAATCTCTGCCAAGGCCCTAAAAGTTGGTCATGATTGGATCATTCATCAGGTCAATGAACCAAAACAAATGCACAGATCAAAACAAATATGGTTTACTGAACACAAAATTAAGCTTCAGACATTGCCATAGCAGTCCCCTGATCTAAACTCCATAGAAAAACAGTGGGATGAGTCAACAAGAAGAATGCACAAGTGTGGACCTAGCAATCTGGACGATCTGGGGAGGTTTTGTAAAAATGAATGGTCTTAAATCCCTTACTTTGTATTCTCAATCTTTATGGGGTGTCAGAGAAGAATATTACATGCCGTTTTGTTGACAAAGGGAGGTTTAAGAAGGTATTACAAGTAGGGGTGCCAATAATTGTGAGTGACCTGTTTTTATTAAAAACATTTATTTCTTTATGAGATTTTCCTTTTTCTCAGAATAAATTTGCTTCCCTTGCAGGGTGTATTTTTCCTCATTGTTTTCATTGTGGGAGTACAATAAATCACCTAAAGATTATTTTTTAGACCTAATTTTAGTCAACTTTTACCAAGGGTGCCAATAATTCTGGAGGGTACTGTATATATATGAATACTGTGCGGATGTATTTTGGCATGTACTTTTTTTAACGGCTACAACAAAATATCCCTGATAATCCATCCTGGAGAGTATGCTCTGTGGACTTTAAATGCCTTTTCAAAACTAAGCTGCATTTTCACCCAAAGCAACATGACCAAGACAAGACAATGACTGACTTATGTAACCCTGAATTTCAACAGATAAATTCATAAGCCATTCTACAGACCAATACTGTGAGGTATATACACACATAATTTGGCCTAGTACAGGGTAATGTTTGGCACCAGCTTTTGCCAGTAATCGCACACCTTCTCAGCCATCAACAGTATAAATACTGTGGACCTTAAAAGCTTACCGATAACAGTGCCAACTTTTTTTTTTCATCAAAAGCAAAATAAACAAATGGAGAAGTCTCCTCGTACCTTTTCAGCCATCTTCTCTGCAGGCGTGTTGCACAGCTCTGAGCTGGGGTTGCTCTTGGGGCTGGGGCTTCTGCTGCCTCCCACGTTGCCCAGTAAGTGGGCATTGATGGCATCGGCCAGCTTGCGGTTGGTCACGGCCAGCTCCCCGGTGCTCAGCGGCTGGGCGCTGGGGTAGTACGTCTGCTGACGACCCCACTGCAGGGACACCAGCAGCTGCTCCAGAGACCTGTCAATCACAGCGACATGACGTCATCGACACCAATGCGAGCACGTCGGTCAACACACCACACATCTATTCAAGGGCTCACCTGTGTTCGAGCCTAGTCGACACATCCAACCAAAAAATCCTCACTATCGCTCCCAGTCAAATAACATCTCTTAGTCAAAGAGGTGTTATCCTCACATCAATAACGCTCTCAGTCAAATAACATCAGTGGCATCAGTCATTAGTTAAATTACATTTTATCTGTCGTTATCAGTTGCAGTCATAGTATTAAAAAGTTTTTTTTTTCTAAAACACAACAGGGTTTTTGTAATCATTTGTGACCCTGTAAAGCGGAACCAGTCGTTTCGGTTAAATTTATTAAATTAAGTTATTGTGCTCACGTGAACGGCCGTGAACTAAGCTTTCCAACGTGCACAACGGGAATGACAGCAAATGTGTTGAATCTTCGCCGGGTTTAACAGTCAAAACGTATGTTTTTCCGTGAAATGCGTTCACGATATGAAACTGTAGACTGTATACAGTCGAATTATGCGAAAACGTGAAATTCAACATTTTAACCCGGAAGTTTGTTATTGTTGATTTTCTCAAAATAACGTTGGGCGCAAAACGACTGATTTCGCTTTGAATGGTCACATTTTATATTGCATATATTAAAAAACACCCCAGAAAACAAATCTAACCACAAGATCATTATCATTTCTAGTGTCAATCAAAGCATGTCTAACCACAAGATCACACTAGAAATTGATGTTACACACTTACATTATACATAAATATGTTTGATATAATCTAAATTGATGACGATAGATTGATGATGATATACCTGTGTGTGTGCACCATGTCTCTGGAGAACTCCTCTCTCTCATTCAGGAGGTCCTGGATGGCGCTCTGAGCTTCTCTGGCCTGTCTCTGGAGGGCGGCTCTGGCATTGGTCAGCTCTTCAGCCATCACTCTACATCAAAACCAAGACATCATGAGAACTATGAATTTCTGTAATTGGAGATCCTGCAAAAAAGAAACTGACTGCCAGCTGGGGCAATTTCATTTGGCAAATCAGGATGATCAAACGTATACTGTAATTTCCCGACTATTAGCCGCGGCTTATACATTGATTTTGCTAAATTTCTTCAGCTATGAGGTTATTACAGGGGGGCAGTTAATATTGTGTTAATATGGTTTTGTTTATTTTAACTTGCACTAAACACTGTCCTGCAGCTTATACACAATGCGGCTTATATGCGGGAAATTACTGTAAGCTTAAGCCATATAAAACGGATGAAGCATCACTGATGCTGTATGGTTCCTTTGAGAACAAGTATAACTGCTGCCCTTCTTAGAGCTTTGTAGAATAGAATAGAATAGAATATATACTTTTTTGATCCTGTGAGGGAAATTCGTTTCTCTGCATTTAACCCAATTTAACCGAATTAGTGAACACACACAGCACACACACAGTGAGGTGAATCACACACTAACCCAGAGCAGTGAGCTGCCTGCCCAACCAGCGGCGCTCGGGGAACAGATACTCATGAAAATGCAGATACATTTCTCCTTCCAGTGTACAAAAACTTGAATATCTGGTGCCACATGTTATGTACCAGAACTTACTTACTTACACACACGCACACACACACACCTGCGTACAATCACAAAAATACACACATCGCCACAACCACACCCACACCCACACACCTGCTGGCGAGGAACTTGCTCCTCCAGACGTCACACTGGATGCTCATCCTCTCCAGCTGTTCTGCGGTGTGCGCCAGGTTGCGGCCCAGCACCTCGTTCTCCAGGATCAGCTGGTTCTTCTCCCGCGCCAGCCTCTCAAAGTGGTACTGCAGGTCGTCCCCCACCGACGCCACCAACAGCTTCTTCAGTTCTCTGTTCACCTACAGATGGAGGCACAGTTAGTTCAATAGACCCATGTCGCAGTAGCCATTCTGACATGAAGCAGTAGGCAAGAAGAGACATCGCAAGTTACATTAATGACATTTCTGCTCAATTTAAGCGGAGCATAATTAGAATCTATGTCATTACACAAATATCTGCGCTTGCCCTGCTGTTCCTGTGAAAAAGGCCCATTGCTCTAATTGCCGGGCATATTATGAATGGCTGTCATTTCTATTCAAGACATTTATGAAGGATATAAACCGAATAATGAGAGCTCAACAATCATTACTATAAAACTGATGACACACAGGGAAACTTGTTGAGCAATATTGTTGGCCCATGTTCTGTTGAGTTCTATGAGTGTTGTTGTTCGGGTACATTACATTCCCATTGACACTGACATTGATATATTGGCTGGAGTGAGTAAGCAAATGATCATGATCATCCAGTCAGAGCACATGGACCTGGTTACGTGGTTGCCCAGCAACATTCTTCAAAAAGTGGCCCTATGTACCATTGCCCCAGGTTTATGAATTTAACAGATGCATGTATCCAATGCAGAACATGATGGAATAGGAACAATAACAAAACCAGAAGAGCACTCAAAGAGCGCACACCTCCGCCTGTATTGTTCTTCCCAGGTTATGATATATTTGAACCTAAACTATTCAGATCGCCACCACGTGGCCATACCATGCCATTACACCACTAAGCGAAAAACAAATGCCTCCGAAATCCCGACAGTGATATGGATCACTCCCAAAATCGTTTCTTCCTTGTGTCATTTCTGACCTTCCCTGAAAATTTTCATCGAAACCCATCCATTACTTTTTGAGTTATCTTGCTAACAGACAGACAGACAGACAGACAGACAGACAGACAGACAGACAGACAGACAGACAGACAGACAGACCCCGGTCCGCGATGAAGACATAACCTCCTTGTCGGAGGTAATAATAATGCACAATGCAGGCATATGTGCGTGCAAAATTAATGGAGCAAAGCCCACTAGAAACGTATGTCGTGCAGCAGCCGCACAGGGATAGAAAACTGTTCTAAAACCCTGCACGTCAAGCCCACTCCGCTGAACGTCGTGTCCGGTGGGCACCGGTCTTAAGTTGAACAATTATTCAGAAGAATTCCATGTATGAAAATGAGCACAATCCACTCCCCCTCACCTCAGTTTGCACCCGTAACTGGTTCGACAGACCCTCTCTATCCTGCAGCAGCCTTCGCTCTGAGTTCTGCAGCTTCTCCATGGCACTCTTCCACTCCAGCAGGTCGGCGGAGTGGTCCTCCCCGGTGTGCAGGGGCGACCCCTTCTCTCCGCCTCTCCCGCAGTCCCCCCTCCCCTCGTCGTGCGGCCCGACCCGCGTGCTCCTGCTGATGGCGGCGCGCGGAACCACAATGCGGACGGCTTCCACCTCCGTGCAAGCCTCGCGGCTCACTTTCCCAAGGTGCAACACTCCAGGAGCCTGAGAGGGTACTGGTGCTGGTGCTGGTGCTGGTGCTGGTGCCGGCATGGCGGGCCGCCGGGGACTGACTTTCGGGGTGGCCACCTTCAGCAGTGGTATCTCCGTGGAGATCTCCGGGGCCACCGCCGGCTTGTCCATCTCCATACCATCTCCGGGCCCCCGGATGGGCACAGTGGAGGAGACTGAAAAAGAGGCCATGTTATCAGGGTTGGGATCGGGGGAATGGGATTGGATGAGACAGTCAAGTCTTTCAAGTGGTTGGCTACCCACCGGTACATGCCTGGTATGCAAGTTTGTTTACAGTCTGCTAAGTGATGCAGGGGACTTCTTACCTTTCATGATGACTCCTGTAGACATAACTGTGATGAAGAGGGTACTTCTCAGATAAGGGAGAGGGGCGTACGTTGTCGACAGCAGTTGATTTCAGTTTAAATAATCCCTGACAAAGAAAAAAAAGACAACGTTAACCAAAACTTAACTTAGTATACAGCGTCTGAATATGTTGACTGGCATCTAACCGCCAGCCATCAACAATTCCTTTAAACGAGCACGTCAACGAAAAGTACGATTCCCTTATCCTAGATCCTTTGTCAACAATACATGGCAAGAAAACTACCAAGATCATTAAAGCATAGCTAGCTAGTTAAATAACGTTCATGTTAACTTCACCCTCTAGAAAACATGGACATTGTTGTTGTTCTTACTTCATGCCACATCAACAGGAAATGGCATCTTAATTAGGCCCAAGTCCGGTCCCCTTGGCTAGGTATTCCGTTAATTATTTTCTTTTGCTGGTACCGACTAACGAAAAAGCTAAAGACCATTATGTTTACAGAGCTAAAGTTAACGTTAACTCGGCTAGCTAGCAACCTACGATATCATTAATGCTACTTTATACGACATAACGATACCATAACCAACATTTGCCATACTGGGATGGTTGCTATGATGTACCGAAACTGTGAATCTGTAGCACTAGTACATCTTTAACCAAAGGAATAAACAATAACTCAACTTACATGATAACTACAACAATCTGTTGAAGTCAGCAGTCGCCATCTTTGTTTACCGGATATTGTTGGCGTCCCCCTCACTCGCGCAGTCACTTACAGCTCCACGGCTCTGCACATCTCAGAACATTATCGCCACTAGTGTCCTAGTCCCAGTGCCTGAACAACACTGCAGTCAGGTTTACATTCAGTTTCAAGTTTATGAATTCAGTTGCAAACGTATGAGTTCAATTTAAACATATGTCGTTTTTGTCAATACAATATCTTATTCAGCAATTCAAATGCATACAAAGGCAGAGCAGCCAGGTGTCACAGGATCCTTCCAGCAATGCAGAAGCATACCATGCCCGACATATGCCCGACATATGCCATTTTCTGCATGGAAAGGCAGCACAAAATATTTGCATGTCTAATATTATATACTATATAAAATGATACTGTATTCCTGCATTAAACTGAATTCCGCTAAAATTGCTATTATTATATGAATTGTCTATCTATTACATCGTAAAATGAGCACTCAATTTAGTAAAATGAGCACAGATTTCTGGATACCAAAAAATATCTTCCAATGATCCCTCCAGGGTTCTATAAAGGCTAAATGTAGTGCAAACTGGCTTCCAGTCCATTTCAGGATCCAATTTAAGATTCTGCTAATGGTTTTAAAAGCACAAAATGGGCTGGCCCCAATTAACATCGCTGACCTAACACACCCCCATTCAGCCCCAGGTCTCTTATATCTGGCAACAAAGATCTTCTCCATATCCCCCGGTCTCGGCTATGGCAAGAAGGCAACAGAGCCTTCGCAGTCGCTCCTCCGCGCTTGTGGAATCAGCTGCCACCTGATATAAGCACCGCGCCGCCATCACTGCTTATAATCTGGCCTCCTTTGCCCTCTAATTTGTAATCTGCCCTTGTTTTCTGTGTTTATTCTATTTATTTATTTATTTCCTTTTTTCCTTTTTTGAAAACAACACCATGGTCAGCAAGCTGTGTATAAATGTGCTATAACATATGTTTCACTTATTACTTACTTACCACTTACTGTATCCATCCTCCTTCTGTGCTGACTGTACAGGTCATGGATGGTTGGAAGTTGAATCATTGTGATGCTCTGAGCTGACCTGACCATTGTCTGCGAAGCCTGGTGACCACAGAAGTCGTCAGGATGCGTATCTCTGATCCTCTATTTATTTCCTCTGTTTTAGATTTTTCTATGTCTACACTAATACACACTTAGTCAGAAGTCTAACATTACATAACCCTGGTAATTGTGCATTTTGTTTACATTGGATTTTGGATTTCAGTGTAATCTGAAACTGCAGGCTGTTCTTGGTCTGTGATTCAGACCAGGCTGGGTTCAATGCACAACCTCATTGGATCAAATTCGTTTTGTTATGACATTTGAGATTTTCAATATACTGCTGCAGTACATTACCATGTAATATTATTTTAGAAGTTACCAGTTAATTGTCAAGCATTATAGACATCAAAGACACGTGGGCTTCAGGTTTGTAATAGATACTGTGTATACAGCATCAATCTACTCCAAATGCTGCCACCAGGGGGCACAAGATAGCAATACAAACACCCCTTAAAAATTGGCCTTATTTCATCGGTTGTGTCATAACTAGTCTGTCTGCATATACTGTACATATATGTGACCTGAGAGCAACGTCCAGGTGAGATGTACAGTGAGATGTACAGAGAGATGTATAGTGGTGCGAAGCTCCACCCTTTTACTTTTTACTGGTAATTTTTCATTTTCACAATGTTGTAAAAAAGCCTTTGTTTTATAGGCTACTGTCACAATCGTCAACAGTAAAAGCATATCCTCTCTCTTGCAATCATCCACACACATTGTTCGTTAGAAAATACTTACAGAGTATACTGTCATATTTATAGCAGTTTGTCTAAACAATGTAAGGACAAGAGGTCGTTTGATTGCCCTGACAGTTTCATTGTTCAAGTCAAGTCCATTTTTTGCTTTTGAGACATAAACAAAGCATTTTGAGCGAAATATGTGTTTTCACAGGTAATCTTCCATGCGGTGCAATTTGCACTAATTGTTTTGAGAAATGCACTAACTGTTGTGCAAATATCATTCGAGAAATGCACCAAAGAAACTGAGAAAAAACTATAAATTCTGATCCATATCCATCTATCGTGTATCAATTAACTCCATCCTGACTCTGCCCACGTCATGGATCTGATAGTGCCGGCAAAATAAGGTGTCAAATTCGCACCCTCAATAAGCATTTGTGAGATGTGAAAACAAAACGTGCACCTAAACCACTTGACATGTTTGCCTAGTTTGTCTAGTTCCTCTGAGAACAGTTTGCCCGTTGAAGAGCACTTTGGCCTACTTTGCTTTATCAGGAACGTCATACTATCTGTGACATCTGTAGTGGAACGAAGGAAACCACACTCACAGTTGCTGCTTCAAAAGTGTTGCATACAAGTTTAAGCCGAAACAAACTGTTTAAACCATTTAAGCCATATAAGGCCTTAGAAGGACAAAGACTGGGATACAAATGTTTTGAGTTTATCTCATCTTCAGTGTTCTTGGTTTGAAAACTTCAATGTGTAAATCCTCTCTCTCTCTCTCTCTCTCACACACACACACACACACACACACACACACACACACACACACACACACACACACACACACACACACACAGCACACCAGCAGGAAACAATGACTTTAATTTCGCTCAGTCAGTAACTCGACACCAAAATATGGTATCAGTTGTTTTTCCATGTGACAACTGATTCTGTATGAATATATTATTTGAAATACATTTTAACGTTTACATCTGATCTGCTCTGCTCTCTAGCCTACATCTGATGAGGTAAAACAATGCACTTGAGTGAAACAATGCAATCTTAAGGAGCTCTGAGCGATGTTACGCAGTTTCTAAGCAAACATTTTATTTTGTCACTTACAGAAAACATCACCTCACCAAACGC
This sequence comes from Sardina pilchardus, assembly GCF_963854185.1. NCBI lineage: Eukaryota > Metazoa > Chordata > Actinopteri > Clupeiformes > Clupeidae > Sardina > Sardina pilchardus. The sequence continues at coordinate 7,203,145 of NC_085016.1, forward strand.
GGTGTCTGTGGACAGCCCAGTGGCTCTGATCTCAATCTTGATTAGTGGGTTTAGCGAGGTATGCTGCACTCAAAGCCAGGGTATTCTGTGACACTTAAAAAGTGTCTTGTTATCTTGAAAAATTAAGCTTCTGTCATATATTTTAGGCTACATGTTGAGCTTCTCCAAACATTTTGGATCTTGCAGGTTCTTTAACAGTGTTATGCATGCTATGCCCACTGCTATGGACGACATGCATACCATAGAACATCCGATAACCAACGATTTATTTGATCTTATAGACACTAAAAATGACCACCCTAGATTACGTTATCGCTCATAGATGCGGAGGTAATCGTTTTCTTAATAGGCTGTCTTGTGCATCTCCACGTTTCGTGGTTGGCCAACATCATACACAGACAATGCGCACAGATCTGAGCTGAAAACCAGTTTTACAAATATATAGCCTAATATAATTGCTACCGTAGTATCACTTAACTTATACCGCTAAGGCTTTAGTCTCAATATGTCTCGATAGCCCAGGTATGTCTAACTTGGTCCAGCCTGGACCATATAAACATAAAAAACTGTTCTGGCCAATCACATGCATGGAAGGGAGGAGGAGGGCAAACTAGAGTAGCGAGCTAGCTCTCTGCTTTTTTGTTTGTTTGTTTTAACAGATGTGATGTTACCCAACATCGCTTAGAGCACCCTCAATAGACCCTTTTCACGTGATGTCAGCAGCTGGGTATCAGTTCGTCCGGTAGCAGTAATATACAGTCATAACGTCATTTAACTTTACTCTCAAATCAATGCAGCTACGAGAGCAATGATTGCAAACGATAACTGAACATAAAGTTAGTCCTAACGTTAGGAGACCCGTGCTATACATAGCAGCAACTTCAGCTAGCTAACATATTAAGTTGGTTTGATATTGGATATTCGGAGACTCAATGAAAGGCCGTTCCTTATTTTGAATCTCCACTATCAAACCAACGTGAAGCTAGCTGAAGTTGCTGCTATATATTAAGGATTAGGCTACTGACTTTACTCTCAAATCAAGGCAGCTACGTGACGGCAATGATCGGCAACGATAACAAGGAAGATAATAAATACACGTGAAATATTAATCTTACCTCAAGTACTGTAACCGTATCACCATAGCTTTTGCTTACGCCGGATGAACTGATACCCAGCAAAGCTTCAAAGCGGAAAGTGTCTGACGTTAGCGTGAAAAGGGTCTATAGATTGAATTTAGGATGATCAAAATGTCAAATTAAACACACCAAAAACACAGTGAGAGATTTGTTTTGTTTTTTTGACCAAAGTATGGGTACTTATTGAGACTTGGTTATAGAGCCCGCATTATCGGCATATGCATGTCTGGCTAAAGAAGTGCCTACTTGTGGCTCACTGGTTCTTTTGGACATGCTTGCTATTAGTAGCCTAAGATATCTTTGGTCTTCTCCTGGATATGTTGTCTCATCAGTCCAAAGGGCATTTCTCCAGATTGTGACTTGACAATACACATTTTAGCCAATTCCAGCTTTTTTTTAATTTTAATGTTTTTCTATTAACACTAGTTCTCGGAGCCTTTTTTGTCCAAAAAGTGACAAATGGTGTGATCAAGCACTGACCTTGACCTTGGAGTTCACCTTGGACGTTTTATTTGGCTCTCTGTCTTTCAGGCAGTCTGTCTGTTCAACCAAGGGCAACCACATCCAGTGAGATTGGTAGTCTTATGCACTTTAAAGCAACACTGAAGCACTTTCCTCTGTTGCACGCATATTTGTTTATCCAGCAAATAACGATGTCCACAGACAAGGTAGAGTATGTTACATGATTTTATGATTATGAGCATAATGTATTGCAACATTAAGGTAAGTCAAATTTCTACTTTCCTATGTCTCATTCCATCGAACTACAGTCCGCTACCCGATATGTGCGGTTATAGCTGATAGAGGGCCGCGATCAAATGATTTGAACTGTTGAAGGAACATCAAGGTGCTTGGATGTTCCGACACCCTTTACCTCAGACATGTTTGGATGCCCTTCACTATTAACATGCATGTACTGGTATATAATTTTCTTTCTCACCTAAGGCAGTATGCTTTCCTTTTATTGGTCTGGTTCATGTTCATTTTATGTGCACACATTGATGAAAACTGGAGAGTGACAACTTTTCTCGCCTTAAGTTGGCTGAAATAACTGAATACACAATAAAATACATCTGTCCTATCCTACTAATGGCTATCAAATCTGTCTGGACCACTTTAGAAAACCAACAACAAATGACTGCATGTAGGCTATATCTTTTCAAACTTCTCATATAGCTTTACATGAGAAAAATGCTTTGAAATGTATCAGTTTTAAGGTAGGAATACATTCTTTCATTGGTGTGGTTTATGCATGGAAGGCATACACATTCTTTAGAACGTCCGCGACAATAAGCCGGCTGATACATTTCCGGTGGAACATTAGCTGTGTTGTTGTCTTCAGTTTTGACCACAAGTACAGTCGTAATCAGAGAAATAAGTGATTGAGAAGATGACGAAATCATTTAGATGTCAGCATTGTGAAGGGACAACAGTTGAACAATGCTGTTTTCTCTCTGTTTGTTGTAGGCTAAATTTGATTTGACGAGTTCTTAGTTTTCCCTCTGATGACCACTGATAGAAGCCAACAAATTCAGTTACGACTGTAGCTTGATCCCAGTTTGAAATGTCCTCCTGCTTGACAGATTGGTGCAAGATGAGTGTGTGACAGCTTTTTGATGAACGGAAATGGCAAGGTGATGATGAAATCAGTGTATTTGCAAAAGTACAAAAGCATCGATCGCAAGTTTAAACACATAAACAACCTTTCTTTGGATGTTGAATGAAAAGTTAAGAAATATTGAATAACTTATGTCAATGCTAAACAAATCACACACCTCTAGATTAGGCCTTTAAAGTACAAGTACATCTTTTCTCTCTTTTTAACAATTGTTTTTATTTGTTATTAGCCTACTGTTTGCTTTTGCATAAGTAAAGCACACTGAATAAAGGTAAGCTATACGTTTCCTCACAGAGTTGTAAGACATTTACATTTGCCTATGAATGCCATATGTTTGTGGACATGTCACAGGCCCAAAATGTGTGATGCTTTTCAGGTTTTTTTTTAATGATTTGATCAGCACTCTTAAAACAAATGTGAAAGAAACTACACAAACTGTGTTGTCCCTATGTGGACATACTGTAGATATGAGTGACAAACAGTTCACACATCTTGAGTTGTTTTTAACACATTAGTCAGGGTGTGTTGACTGCTGTGATGACACTGGCTCAGTCAGAGTCTGTCTATCTGTAAAAGGCATGCACTTACTTACCATACTTAGCCTACTTTGCAGAAGGATTCACAGATGCATGCCTTCTCCCCATTTTTTTCATCACAGGAAAAGACACGACCGAAACAAAAGCACAATAGAGCTGACAGTATGTGACACACAAAACAACACCTTAAACCACATCCCTTTGGCAGATAAGTCACCATGTGTGGCTGTGTGCGTGTGTGTATGTGTGTGTGTGTGTGTGTGCGTGCCTGTGCCTGCAAATGTGTGTGTCCGTGTGTGAGAGACACAGAATGACAGCAAAGACGAGTGAGAGAAACAGAGAGATTGAGTTGGAGGGAGAAAGAGGGGGTTGGGGCTTGCATACACATATACATCACTTCCTTTAAACATACAAGTGTGAAAAGTTGCTATTCATGTCTTGTCAGATTCCTTAAACAGAACTAAGGACTAATATGGACATTCGTGGTAACAGTGTTGGCGTTGAGTACAATGGAAATGTTAATTCTACTCTATTTGGCACCTTGTGGAAATAATGAAGCATTATGTTCCGCACATCACCGTCTTTTTAACTGACACATTTTGAACTGAAGAAACGTTTTAACGCACAGGGGCACTGCAGCAAGGCCAATAATTTTGCACTTTCAACAGCTGGCCACATCAAACGTGCTTGACTTCAGGCCTACTATTTGGTTTGAGCAATAGGGTCAGTAGCTGTGGTAACCCAATGTGCAAACAGCTTACAGTAGCCATGTGAAAGTAGGCGTGCAGACAGGACCTGCAGTCTGCATATCAACATCCATTGATATGTATTGTCTATGCAGTTTGTTCATATACTTTTTACAATTAGCTTAACCTTAGATAATACTTAGATAATACTATATCTAATTATTGATACAATATCAATAATTATACTATATATACTATATATATATATATATACTATTATTGATTGCACTGAATAAAGACAGCTGAATAAGTTCATGTTAAATGTCTTAACCATTTTTCTGACCCCTGCATGCACACCAAACCAAGGCTCTGAATGATTACACACATAATATGAACCGTAAATGATGTCTATCATTGGTAAATGAGCTAAAGCAATCAACTGATTCTTGCAAAAAATAGTTTTGGCTGTACTGATAAGCCTATCAATGTGGTGGGTCCAGCACACTCGAGAACATTGGCTGAGTAAAATATATGAACACCTTATAGGGGTTAGGAAAATATAATGTCAGGTGTTAGGATAAAAATATTAAAAATAAGACCATAAAGCCACAAACGAGAGCTTTTACAATTGATGAATGATATTTATTTATTAAATATCTATAAACATATTCACACTCCATTTCCTGTCAAACCTAAAGCGCTTCTGTTGAAGATAATAATGTATTTGATGTGGTAATTGTACAGCATTTCTGCTATTCATGTAAGAACATGACCGTAATATAATTCGGCATCAGATAGAAATCATAAAAAGGAACTCACAGGTTTCATATTTTGACTAAAATACTGGTGGGGTATACACAAAATAATAGTTTTGAGCATGCGACAGCACTGGTAGAGACACAATTCTGCTTATTAGTTTGGACATGATCAAAAATGTTAACATCTTTTCAATGTTGATAAACTATGACTTACTTTGAATACAGTAATATACTGTGAATTGCAATGTATAAACCCCAGAAAGCCAGAATATACTATTTTTCATTAATCATAAATCCTGCATTAACTGCCATCTTGTATTAACTGCAGTGCCCAATATACCCAATCTGCCTCTTTTTTGGGGGGAAGGCAAGCTAGCATTATATCATTGATTCCAATGGGAAAGACGTTAGCAGTCACAGTGTGCTTTCGCAGAAAATGAGGCAGGGATGTGTAGCCAATTCAAAGTTCCTGGATGTACTGGTGTAACATAAAGCCCAATGGATCTGATTGGTGCTTCAATCGTACAGAAGAATGAAGAAAAGAAATGCATCCCCATCTGTAGCCCAACCCTCAAGCTGAAGAAATTGGGCAAAATCAATGTATAAACCTAGTCAGAATTATAGCATAATCTTCAATAATGTACCAATTCAATGCAAGGACATTAAAATATATATATACAGTATACTGTGTATATATATATATATATATATATATATATATATATTGGTATGCAACAGCAATGACATGGGCCGGGTTTCCCAGATTCGTTAAAAAGCTCTTAAGTGCTAAGATCTTCTTAGGAGCGCTCTAAGAACGTTCTAAGAATGCTCCTAAGAAGTTCATAGCACTTAAGAGCTTCTTAATGAATCTGGGAAACCCGGCCATTATCGGCAATATCATGCACCGGCGATGACCGAGATGCCGTCCTACTTATTATGAGTCTGTTCACCATCGAAAAGAGTTTGAAGCAATGGACATGCTCCCCTGCAATATTCAAATATACGCAAAGTGCCATCGTACAACCTGAGTTGTGGTGAAATGAGAGCCGAATAAAATGAGTCTTAGTAATCCGGGTGTCGGGGCCCCTTCTTCCTGGGCTGTGGTAATGGTGGTACCGCCTCATCGTCATCCTCCATAGGGGGCGCCGGGGCCCGAGGCCTGGGCTGTCTCGCAGCTTGAGGGGCTGCTGGGCTCGGGCTGTGCTCCCCTATTGGACCCTGGAGGTAACCCTCCTCGTCAGGAGTCGGGGGTACTGGTTGACCCCGGGCAGTCTGTTTTGGTCGCGCTCGTGGATTGGTGCCGGTGTACTGGAGGTTGGCCAGACGCAGCTCCTGCTCATCTGGGGAGATTAAAGAAAAATGTGCGCTTGAAAAACATACTGAATGTGGTTAGCTGTAATAGGCAGTGAGACTTGAGAGAGAAAAGGAGCATGTATTTTGGACTGTGGACAGCCAAGGTGATTTGGTCACACTTTTTACTTGGATGGTCTTCTATAGACTATCTACAGATTCTCCGATTATCACACATCTGGTATAGGCTGAGCATCTGTTGACATTCTGTTAACAACCATTTATGGTTAAGGTTATGGGTTATGGGTTTGGTTTGGTTAAGGTGGTATTCAGTGACAGTCAGTAGTTAAAAAAAGAAATATTCAAAAAGAATTTTAAAGACTGAGCTTGAATTTCAATCTTTCATCTTGAATGTCTACTAAGAATAAACCTAATGTATCATATATTTTAAATGTATGCTTGTGTTTTACAGTTTTTGTCAATTGCTTACACACTTTTTGTGCATTTGGCTCAGTGTTTCTCTATACACTCTACACACAACCCACATAAAACATAGCACTTGGAGTTAAAAGACTCACATCTATGTGAAAGTGAAACTTGCAATCGGCAAGTAACAATCCTTTTCCAAAATGTAATTCTTGCAGCATGATAATACACACCTGCACCATTTGTGGTTGGTGGTAATATAATTGTCATTGCCACAATGAAGGTCAACATGGTAGCATGGGAATAGACACGATGGAATACAAAGAAATAGTACAGACATGGACCAGATGCTTACAGTATGAGTTTTGCTATAGTCCAAAACCCCTAAAATGTGAGAAGAGCTTTTTCAGCCAATGTACTAGCTAAATATCCAATCAACAAAGAAATTACATAACTCATCTGTTCACAGGGAGAGTGTCTTTTGTTGCTTTGAGGATTGTCTGTGATCAATTGAGAATTGAGGTATTACAAGCAAATACACTGCTGACAAATTTGCTTATGTTTCAAGTAATTGTGATATGAAACCTGACTTATAGACGAATCAGAAGCTGGTATCAGCAAATACAGATCATGATTTCTGGCAAAGCAACAGCAAACTGCATCGTAGTGCCCTAGGGTTTTTTTTTTGGAAAGTGTTGTTGAACGGTTACCAAAGTTGTTGATACAGAGATACACGATAAAACTGTAAATGATTCAGGGACATATTGGATATTCTCAGCAGCATAATGTCTGCTGAAGTAGTCTACATTTTCAGGAAATGCAATCCAGAAAAGGTTTCAGATGGAACTAGAGACTTTGTTTCAGGAAGTTCAAAATGATCACACATTTGCCATATTGAATAGTTAATATGTCAGTGTTTTTGGACTATAGGCTGTGTCAGACAACTCTCTGTACCTGTAACCCAAGATATGAGTACTGAATACGAACAGCAACAGGATAACTGTCATGACAAAGCGCTACCAGTACTGTAGGTACCAACAATACCAGACTCATTTTCAAAGTAACGGACCAAACTTAACAATTGGTATTTATACCTTAAAGGTAGGGTAGGAGATCCTGGAAAATGATTCCAGCAAAGCTGCATTTTGAAAATACACAGATCAAAAGTCCCAACCCCTTTCTTTAGACCTCCCCCTGAAGCCACGCCTCCAGAGTACAGGAACGTGTAATGCTTGTTCACGAGCGGGAGGGAGGAGCAGATTGCCGTTTGATATATAGATGCATCAGAATCCAATAATTGTTAACAGTCCGCTCAGTATGATTGGAGAGTGTTTTTCCTGGATTGTTCGTTCTAGTGGCCACTAAAACTTTTTTTGTGTCAAAACTTTTAATTAATTGGTTGCAATGGGGGTGTGAAGATTTCAAACAATATGTTAAAGAGGAACTATGCAGGATTGGCGATTTCATCTCTGGTTTCGGTTTCATTTTTCGTTTTCGCTCGTTTTATGCTTGCATTTTCTCTGCAGAGCTTCCCCGACAGCTTTAGCGTGTATATTTATACATATAGGCTATATTTAAATATATAAATTGCATGCGTGGTTCTTCGTCTCAGACTTCCAGATGTAAACAAGGAGCGATCGTCTCCTGCAGAAAGTTGCATAGGGTCTCTTTAAAAAATGCTCCAGAGAGCATTCTCCAAAGATCTCCTACCCCACCTTTAATGTAAATTTTCAAAGTACTGAATATAGATACAAAATGGGCCCTGCAGCCCACGTCCACACAAGATGGTGGCGACAAGGACACACTGAGGTGGTGATGGAGTGAAGACACAGCAAGCAGCCAACGTGGATGTGTCCTTGTCATCACCTTTTTCCACAGTTGGTGTCAGAAGTGGGCGTCTGGAGAGTGTCTGCTTGCTGAGAGGTTGTATACATGATATTATTTGAAATGTGAATTGTGCTATTGAATTAAAGGCGCTCTAAGCGATGCTGGGTAACATCACTTCTGTTAGTGTTCAAACAAAACAGAGCTAGCTCGCTTCTCCCTCCCCCTCCCTCTCGTGCAATTGAAACTCTCCGAAACGCATGTCTGTGATTTGCTGGAACAGTTTGTTGTTTTTATGGTTGGTTCATTTTTTTCTTCTTCTGATTTTTGATTGGCTGTGTGTCAGATAACTTGTTTTATAACACTGTAAACAAATCTGCACTTTTCACCACAATCCACGTTTGCTGTCTGCTGCGTCTTCACCCCATCGCCATCCAACCTCAGTGTGTCCTTGTAGCTGTCACCTTGTGTGTACGTGAGCTGCAAGCAGGCTTGTGCAAAATTCAGAATTGAATTGAGAATGACTCCTAAATTCCAATTCAATTCTTGAGTTTGAATTGAATTTGAATTGAGGTCAAAAATAATTATACAATTCGAATTTGAATTAAAGGAAGTAGAAATGAAATTCAAAGAAATTCAAAGAAATTCATATACATAATTTAAGGGTAGTGTTTAACAATAAAGTTTCTTAAAATATGTCAGATATTATCGCAACAAGCACACAACTTGTAATTGAAAACAGTGATCAATTTCCAAAGTAACCTTCCCAAAACTGAATGTATGTGAGATTCAACACATTCTTCCTGTTATGTGACTGAATTGTTTTTGAATGGCCATGAATTCCACTTCCTGTCATTCCAATTCAAATTCCAATTGAACTTCCTGTGGGGTGGGACCAATTCAATTCAAATTCCAATTCATGAATTGAATGGAGGCCAATTCTAAAATTCGGAATTGTGCACAAGCCTGGCTGCAAGGCCCATTTTTCACCATACGCCTTTGCCATTGCCACTGCATTGGTCACATCCTGGTACAGCAAAGTTACTCTGCAATATAGGCCTACTGTAGGTGTTCCAGGCGATATATTTTCTTTAACTGTCAACCAGGAAACAAACACAACCTAATTAACTGTCAGAGTGCGATATAATGGACAGCAAAATCAGTCATATGGAAGATGAGAAAAAAATCTGTTGTTATATAATAATGTTAGTACTAGGGTTAGAGAAAAGGGAAACATTGAAAAATTACATAAAATGTCTGTGATTAGTGCAACCTAACAGAGGTTTCCTCCCTGGTGAAAAGACAGTTCAGGACACTGTGTCTGATGTGGGTGAAGAGGCTGTAGCATCACAACGCTCATGTGGTCTGCACAACAGGATGTGAATAGACAATGACAGAGAGGGTGACTAGAGAGAGAAAAAGAGAGGGAGAGAAAGAGAGATATAGTTTACCCCGTTGCTTCCTTTTACTTCTGCGATGGTTCTTGCAGCAGATGGCGATCAGAGACACGATCAGGACCAGCAGCAGAAATCCTCCACCAGCAATGATTCCAATCATCACCCACTTGTTATAGCCAAACAGCAGGTTATTATTTGAAACACCTCCTAGGCCAGAGAGAGAGAGAGAAAGAGAGAGAGAAGTTTTTAAAGGCTTTTCAGCTGTTTCAGCTATTTCAACTGTTTCTAAATGTCTTGTACTACAATAATCTACACTATATGCCACATACATATCATGATTGCTGCACTATATCTAGATTTTGAATACCTTAACAATGCAAGAAATGAACACACACGAACACACACACACACACACACACACACACACACACGCACACACGCACACACGCACACACGCACACACGCACACACGCACACACACACACACACACACACACACACACACACACACACACACACACACACACACACGACCAAGATTTTAAATGTGATAAAGTGCTTGTTTGCTACAGATATTTACCGGAGACTGCACATGATGCGGCTTCTTCTTTACTATGTCGCGTGTCTTTGTCGAGACCATTACTTAGTCTACATTTGTAGCGATCCTTTACTCCAGGCTTCTGAGGTTTTAGAGGGTTAGATTTCTCATTTTTCATCTCATTGTTATTTTTTAACCATGTCAGTGTGATGCCCTCAGGAAGGCTAGGACCACACTGCAGGGCCACCATACCTGATGAACATTTCACTTCCAACTTTGGGTCTGGAATCTTGGCTAGAACAGATTAATTCACGTTTTACGTGGGTTCAGTCAATAATACAAACATAGCAAGATTGGACATTTCATGAGAAAACTGACAACTTTCTTAACAAAGCCACTGTTGGACCATTTTGGTTTTGTTGTACTTACAGAACACACAGAGACTCTCGGAGCGTGTTTTAAGTGCTTTCCCATCACTATCGTGGTGTTCAGCTTTGTATGTACAATTCATTGACTTGGAAATATTTGTCAGTGTAAGGGAGCCTTGGACATCCACATTTGCTTTTGGTTCAGCCTTTCCCCTCCTCCGTTTATAAATGATCTTGTCTTCACATTTCCAGATCAGCATATCTCCATCTTGTTGAGGTGAATTTAATTTAAACGTATAGGATTCTCCTACATATTTGTTTACACATTCTGTGTTGAGAGAAGGACAAATCATGAGATCACTAACCGCAAATACACAAGGATTTCAATTCATTAAGCACATCAAGATACAAATGGACCAGCAAATTCTTGTGAATTCAGTAAGTTCACTAACATATTTATTCACTAACTAATGGACGCATCATTTAAACTGATCAATCAAATTTGAGAAAATCACCAGTCCATGTCATATTAGCGAACTGTTATGATGTTTGGTCTTTTGTTATGATGTATTGTCATTATACATGACCAATTTCTGTGGTACCTTAGATGACAGTCCTGTTTCTTGACACATAAGTACTGGTTTACAAATGACATGAGCAAGACTAAGCTTCATATTATGTCAACATTTAATGGAATTTAATTAGACTGTCAAGCAGGTTAGATGGATATTCACTTCCACTTATTACTTTGTATGTAGCCTATCAAAATGCATTAACATAAGAAATTAATCCAACCACACAAAGCCTAAATTAATGAATCCTAAAAACTGAAATACAGTTATTTGATACAGATCTAACAAATCATTACTCACCTTCGGATGCAGTTAAACCAAGAATATAAAGACACAAAAAACCCGAAGCAATTTGGAAGTTCATCTTCTCACGTCCCTTAGAAGCGCAAATGTCAGGTTAGCTGAGAGAGAGAGTTTCCTGTGTGTGAGTATACGTGCAAGTGTGTGTGTGTGTGCGTGGGGGTGTATGCATGCTGGCTGGTGTATGGGTGAGTATGCATGTGTGAGTGCCTTTGAGTGGTAATGGCTCAAATAAAGAGGAAATGAATGTCGGTATGATCAGTGATAATCAGAACACAAACAATGCTTCCCCTCAGGTCATCTTTCGGCTCTCTCCGTCTGCAATCTGTCCTTAAACTCCAAAACAACACACACCCTCATCTCACACTCACCTTGATTTGCTGTCATGCAACATACTTTTTCCAAATTGATCAGGCATCTTGATTTTGACAGTTAGGCTCAAGCCCACTATATACATGGCTTATTTTAAACACCGTTCAGCTAAATTTGATCTGTCTGGTGGCTGTACCTAAAACAATGGCCATGTTTAAATCTTGCCATGCCTTAGAATTGAAAAGAACTACAACAAAGCAATATTGTTTCACTAAATATATGAGAATTTTCTACATGGCTAAAATGGCTCAGAAATGGACATCAAATAAATGAGTTCAAGTTCATTTAAATCGGCAGAAGCACATGTGTATGAGTTGCCGCGACCAATCTGAGTTACTACTGACACCTAGTGACGCTATAACAAGAATGTGGAATGTTTACTACATTATCTATACATTGTATCTAAAATGATATTGAAACTTCTCATGTGTTAAATGTGAAAGGTAGATAAACTATAGGCCTACCTAAGAAGGTCATCTAAATTTCCATCTATTAAACCATCCGCCATGTGCCAGTTCCTGGGGCTTAACAGGTAGGCCAACCTATCTGCTTACTGTAGAATAGAAGAATAGAATATATACTTTTTTGATCCCGTGAGGGAAATTTAGTTCTCTGCATTTAACCCAATTTAACCGAATTAGTGAACACACAGCGAGGTGAATCACACAACCCAGAGCAGTGACCTGCCTGCCCAACCAGCGGCGTGCGGGGAGCAGTGAGGGGTTATGTGCCTTGCTCAAGGGTACTTCAGCCGTGGACTGGTTGAGGATTGAACCGGCAACCCTCAGGTTACAAGACCGAAGCCCTAACCAGTAGGCCACGGCTGCCCCGATCCAGGTCATAGACCCACTTCCATGGACAAAAACAGCAGAGTTGTAAATCTCACAACTTCATTGGATTGCTTTATTTGTTTCTCTTAAATGAATAGTAAAATAGCGTACCCTCATTTTGTTTTCTCTTCAAATATGTATAGCCTCCCTTTTCCTCCTCTTCAGATATGTGTAGCCTACTCTCATGTTCTCCTCTGTTCAGAAATACAGTATGTCCTCTGGCCTCTGCAGCTCATCTCTGTACTGTAGGTCGAACGCTTGATCGACTACCAACTTTTCCTAAGCTTTCCTTTGCCCTTCTCTTTTTCCCCTATGTTCTTTCATCTGCTCATATTTGTAAAGCACTTTGAATCACCTGTGTATGAATTGTGAGCAAATTAACCTTTCAAGTATGCCCACTAGAGGGGGATGTTATATTTTAAAGTTGAGCCTTATACAGCCATCAGTCTAACACAAAGGGTGCCTCTCAACATCTCTCCTCGATGGTCGATCGATCCTCGAGGGGCGTTCCCACTGATTTATAACTAACACTGGATAGACTATCCCATTGTTGCCGCCCCATCATTCTTTATGTAGATCAGTGAGGACGAGGATCGAGGAAGGAAGGGAGGGTGTATAAAAGCCCAAATGAGAGGCACCCAAAGATGAATCATAGCACTAAATACCACCAGGGGGCAGATATGAGTTATGAGTTGATTTGCCCACAATGAACCCTCAGCATCTTTGGCATATTATGTCAACAGCAGATCCTCATTGACCTTAAACTGTGGCCACAGTTGGCTTGAAAGTGGTAAGGTGTAAAACTAAATGCTTACCAGTTCATATACATTGCTGTCTGAATCTGACTGTTTGCATCCAGACTTGTTTGCTTTGTGTTTTTACAGCTAGAATAAATTCAGATGAACTCTATTGTTTCTCTGCATTTGAATCTCTCTCAGTCTCAGTGTCCTAGTGGATAAGTAGACTTCAAATGACTTTTGATCTTAAACGCTGCCAAATCACCAGCTTAAACGCTGCCAAATCACCAGCTTTTTTCTCTCCATTCTTGAGGCTTTAGACCACCTCTTGGGTGGTGTGTTCCCCATCCCAAGCCTGCCCTGCCATGCTGCACCATCCCCACAACCTCCTGGTGCTTCAGATGGGTTATGGCCTGGTGTACTGCCTGAGCTGCATCTCATTTTCTTCTGCTATGAACCTGGGCCTTGCCATTTTATACCACTGGCTCAGGCGAGTCTTTCAGCTCAAGCAACAGCTTCACCTTCCCATTTGTTGCCTAAGCTGATGGTTTTTGTCAGAAGCATCAGGGTGTTTCTCCCAAACAGAGCTAGACAGGCATTGGGGAAGGCCAAGCTTCTTCTGGATGGATGCAGTTCAGACGAACAGGGTGAACTGGTAACACCGTGTTCTTGTCTGAGACTGATAGGTCTGCAGTGTAGACCCTTCACTGGCTTTTCACTGGTTGGTCTACCAAGGGTGGAATCTTCTCACTGTTCACTGAGAATGAGATGTTGTCCGTCCTGGCTCCTTTGTGGATCGAAAGACTTTGGGACTTTGATGGCTTCTCTTCATCCTGGCTCAAATCAGCAGCTCTTCAAAGCCTTTTCAGAAGCCTGTTAGTGCGCATGCCACAGTCTGAAGGAGTGTAGTGACATCAGAGGCGGACATTCCTGGTTCCAAAGATTAAAATATATGCCATATATTCTTTCTACGAGTGCATTTAACACAGGTGATATCACTAATTATCTAATCTACCTGGCAGCTAGTTAGGAGATGGTTCACTAAATGGTTGGATCAAGTAGCCTACTTGGCAGGACTTTTTCTGTACCCGGGATGTCCACCTCTGAGTGACATCATCCATGTTGCCCTGTAATTGCAGGGAGTCTCTCACCTGACGGGGACCTGACTCCTCCACCTGACCATCCGTTTTCCACTTTCTGACCTCAACTGCTGCTGTGACGAGTAAAGGAGAGATGGAGCACCCTGTTACCAGAGCGGTAGATAAAACAGAGTGGCGACACTCCCATAGACCTCCATAGGAAAAAATGGCAGCGCTTTTTCCAGGCTATTTCCTCGTTATGGGACTTTTGGAACTGTTTACAGCCAATCTCTTGGTCAGTAGTTAATGAGTTAATTGATTACACCTTCCAGCATCTAGAAGTACAACCCAACCCCCCTCCAATTCCGCCATTCAGCGCAGGTCTTTTGGAACTTTTGATCGTGTGGCGGCGACATCAAAGCGTGTCGCAACTCTCTCTCTATGGCTCTGCCTGTTACTATTCCTTTCTCCACCTGGTGCCATCCAGTTGTAATTTCCATGGTGGGCTGGTAGACTTGAAGGTTGTTGAAGTAGTTGGTTAATGTCTATATGTATTGTCTCTATGAGGCACCTTTCTATGTTTACTGTAATATAATGTGTGGCTCCATCAAAACTATTTGTAACTGGAATCATCACTTTTGTGACCTATAAAATAGTCACACATCCAGAGATAGAAGCCTGTTCTGTCTGCATGTTGAGTTTTAGGTCACTAAACCAATTTTTGGTATATGTATATTAACTCTAACTCTTAAATTAGACCTGTGCCCCAATATCCTGTTTTTCAGAGCACTGCATGAAGTAACGAATCTAGTTCAGAAGCGAACAACCTCTGTAAATAGACACTTAACACATTAGCAAAAAACGGGGCAATATAGAGTACGCAAATAAAGTATAGACAGACTCTTTTTTTCTCTCAGCTTTTACTTCAGTGGTTTATTTAGGTCACTTCTAGTTAATCCATTTCCAGGGCTGGAAACGTTGAACAGTAGTTCCAATGCAGCTGTAATGTTAAATACTCTTGACAGTAATTCCGGCCACACATTAAAAACTAAATTAAGAATGCACTTGATACGGGGACAGTTTCAACATGTATTTTTTTCAGGTGATATATTTAGCTTCAAATTTCATTTTAATCTCTTAAAACTTTACTGAGGTTTGGACCTGGGTGACATCATAGCTGGCTACGAGCTCACCATGTCTCCTCTTTTGTAGGTGATGATTCTTGCAGAGGACAACTACCAGCGACAGAGTGAACACCAGGAGGAGAAATCCCACACTGGCCAGCTTAATAAAGAAAATCAGCTCATCATCTGAACTGTCTGAACCTAGGAGAGAGAGAGAGAAAGAGTGAGTGAGAGAGAGAGAAAGAGAGAGAGAGAGAGAGAGAGAGAGAGAGAGAGAGAGAGAGAGAGAGAGAGAGAGAGAGAGAGGGGGGGAGGGGCATGGCCATATTGGAGTTGTGGTTTGTCATGTGTGCACGAGAGAGAGAAAGAGAGAGAGAGAGAGAGGGAGAGAAAAAGTATTTGATGGTCCGGCAGTTCATTTCAGCAGTGACTGTATATTACTCTATTTTTGCAACAATTATACAACACTGTGCCAATGCATTTAATGGTACAAACATAATGTAATGATTGCAGTTCTATGACATTTTGAAACAATGGTCCTATGCACTTATAGATTCTCTGTTGCATATATTTACCAGAGTCTCCACATGATACGATTTCTTCATTACTGTCTTGCTTGTTGAGACTGTCACTTAGTCTACATTTGTAGCTATCATTTCCCTCATGTTTCTGTAGCTGTAGAGGGTTACTCTTCTCCTTTATCACCCTGTTGTTGTGGACCCAAGACAATGTGAGGTCCTCAGGGAAGCTCTCAGGCTCACACCAGAGGATTGGCACACCTGTTGAACAATCCACGGCCAACTTTGGAACTGGAGCTTTGGCTAGAACAGATGAATAACCACATTATTTGGGCTTTGTCTGACTGGATACTTCATGAGTAGTCTGTCAACTTCTTAGTCAGTTAACTACATGCTATGCCAGTTTGACTTTGTTGTATACTTACAGAACACACAGAGTTTCACAGTATATATTTTAAGTGCTTTCCCATCGCTATCATGATGTTCAGCTTTGTACGTACAAGCCATTGACTTGGAAATATTGTTCAGAATAAGAGAGCCATGTTCATCCACATTCGCCAATGGGTCAATCTTTCCCTTTCTCCATTTATAAATGACTTTGTCTTCACATTTCCAGGACAGCATATCTCTGTCTTTTCCAGGTGAATTCAATGTTATGGCATAGGATTCCCCTTCCAATTTGTTTACACATGGAAGTTCTGTGTTGGGAGAAGGACAAGTGAATCAAATTGAGATGTACACTTTTTTGGCCAATTCATAAAAAGGGAAATGGACTGGATCCAGCCTGGATCAGTAAATTCCCTGACAACAAACTTATTCACTAACAAATATATGGACACATAATTTAAATTGATTAATCAAAATGTCACAGATCATTACCAATACTGTGCTTAAACAGTGAACTGTATGCTGTATGCTGTTTGATTTTGATATTAATTTTGTAGGATATAGGAGGTATTTTGCAGTTTGGGTGTGTGGTTTTATGAATTGTGTTGAGTATTTTCATGAAAACCAGCCTAGTTTGCAAAGTTTGTATTTACTTGTGTTTAACCTCCACTACAGCCATGGTTATACTTACAGAAAACACAGAGTCTCTCAGATCTCTCAGATTGTGGTTCCCCATAATAACCATTGTGCCTAACAACGCCCCTTAGCTGTTCGATTATACAGTATAACCCACAGCCTCTCGGGGCTTATTGCTTAATGATATGCAGCTTTGTATGTTCAAGCCATTGACTTGGAAATATTGATCAGAATAAGGGAGCCCTCAATGGCATCCACATGTGCTGTTGGATAATCCCATTTCCTCCACTTTTCATAAATGTTCTTGCCATCACATGTCCAGGTCAGACTATTAGAACGATATTGAGGTGAATTCAAGGTAGGCCTAATGATATGAGAATCCCCTTCTAATTTGTTAACACATGGATGCTCTGTGTTGAGAGAAGAACAAGTCATTAGATTAGTGACAGAAAATACACAAGGATTTCATTTCATTGATATGTATACTTTATTGTCCAATTCTTGAAAAAGGACATGGCCACCGTGTACTGGCAAGTTCATTCAGGTACAAATACAGCATGTGGACACATCATTTAAACGGATGCATCAGATTCTTACAGATCATTACCAAGACCATGTTTAGGCAGTAACACTTTTTTGTTGTTTACAGTTTTGTGTTGTTTTCTGGCATTTCATATCAATGATTTCTGTGATACCTCAGGCAACAGTATCTTGACACAGATTAATTAAGTTAGTACTGGTCTATAAATGACATGAGAATGATTTGGCTTGATGTATCAATGTTTAATAGTTTAAGTTAAGTAATTTAGTTAGACTGTCAATCGGTATACAGGGATATTTCACTTTATATTCTATAGCCTTTAAAATATATTAACATCAGAAATGACTTATACCTCACATAGCCTAAATTATTGAATACAAAAAACCCATAAATATTTAATATATCATTAATAATCATTACTCACCTCTGGATGCATTTAAAACAAGAAGATAAAGGTACAAGAAACCCAAAGCAATTTGGAGGTTCATGTTCTAACAAAGTGAACATGTCAGGTTAGCTGAGCATTTCACACTAACCTAAACTTTATTAGGTGACTTCTGTATTGAATAATATTTATAGATGTGCACATTAAATATATGTTTATATATGAAACATTCAGCTACACAACCAAAACTGCAACTGCAACTTTCTTTTTACATTAAACTTTTTTATTTATGTATTTATTTTATTTTTTTAAAATCAATTCTGTCTCTGGTATTATTCTACATGAGCAAATGTGCTTTTCAAGTATGACCACTAGGGGGGAATATGCTAATTCAACCGATTCAATGATCTATGCTAGGCTGGAGCTAAAAGTTGTATTGCCAGACTCACAGAACAGCTGGATGAACGGGAAAAAGGTAAATATCAATTGTTTTGCTAGAGGGGAGGTGAAAAATGAGCTTGATTCCCCAAACGGTGGAATATCCCTTTAAAGCATGTTGGAACATTAAATGCTCAAAAAGTAGGTTTTTTTGTTTGCAAAGGATTTTTGCAGCTGCTGTGGGATTATGTAGTTTCGTTTCTGACTGTGGTGCACCCTATTTTCTACAGTCTATGAGTGCACCACAATTCACAATTGCACATTCTGCAAAACTGAAACTAAACTATACCACTTTTGCACATGGAAAAGAAACTAAAATTAAACTGAAGTCACAAACAAATGTCAGAGTTATGATACTCATTTAAGTCCATTTCTTGGTTCCGGATGTGGCCCTGGTTCTCACGAGCAGCTTGTTGCAGTTGCTGAGGATCCGTGCTGGCGTTCCTGAGGTAGTAGAGGCTCAGCTCCTCATTGTCTGGGGAGTTAATGAAGGAGTGACAAGGCAAGCCAAGATTAAATGCAACTGTGTGTGTGTGTGTGTGTGTGTGTGGTGTGTGTGTGTGTGTGTGTGTGTGTGTGTGTGTGTGTGTGTGTGTGTGTGTGTGTGTGTGTGTGTGTGTGTGTGTGTGTGTGTGTGTATGTGTGTTCTCTCTCTCTCTCTCTCTCTCTCTCTCTCTCTCTCTCTCTGTGTTATGTATTAATATAATGTGAATGTGAGAAAGATCAAGTTGTTCTTCCATTTCCATGACTTTCCCTTTCCCCCTCTGAGAGACTTGTTCAGGTATGTCACATGTTACACAATAGTGATGTTGGCAGGAAAGCAGTGCCAAAACACTTCATTCCTTCTTGGGGGACATTTCCTGTGTGATTGTGTAACTAGAGAAGAGAAATCACTCACCATGTTTCCATGTTTCCTTTTTAAGGGCACGGTTCTTGCAGATTACAACCACAAGTGACAGAGTCAAAACCAGTAACAGAAATCCAGTCAGGATACCCAGCATCATCTGTTTGTTCATGCAGATCAACTCATCTGGAGGATTAATACTCACAATTATCCACTCATAGAGAAACACCGACAGACACACACACACACACATGCAAACACATGCAGACACACACGTGTGCGGTGCGAGCTCGCGCTCGCACACTCACACACACACACACACACACACACACACACACACGCAAATTACCCGATTTTTAACTATGCATATTCTTTGTTTTAGATATTTACCAGAGTCTCCACATGACACGATTTCTTCATTACTGTCTTGCTTGTTGAGACTGTTACTTAGTCTACATTTGTAGCGATCATTTCCCTCATGTTTCTGTAGCTGTAGAGGGTTACTCTTCTCCTTTATCACCCTGTTGTTGTGGACCCAGGACAATGTGAGGTCCTCAGGAAAGCTCTCAGGCTCACACCAGAGGATTGCAACACCTGTTGAACAATCCACTTCCAACTTAGGAACCGGAGCCCTGGCTACAACAGATGAATCACACATTATATGATCTGGGTTTTGTCATTACTAACATGGCAAGTTGGGATATTTCATGAATAAAGTGTGACACCATCCTAGACAATCAGCCACTGTTATGCCATTTTGATTTCGTTATACTCAGGGGTGTGGTGCTAAAATAAGGGGTGGGTAAATTCTGTGATCACAGTAAGGTGGACTGTGCCATGTGATATTGTATTGTTTAAAAATGCATCCAGAACATGTTTTATGATGGTGGAGGAGGTTACTGTCCAATAACAATACCATTGTAATTAAATTGTTCAGAGTGTTGATGAGTGTACATATTGTGAATGTGGATAATACAGTGCGAATTTTTAAATGTTAAAGGTTGCAATTGGTTAATACACAATTTTGAGAGGATAAACTCTGATAAGAGGTGGATAATCTCTATTTCTGAAATTTCAGAGGTGGATAAACTGTATTTACTTGTGTTTAACCTCCACTACAGCCATGGTTATACTTACAGAAAACACAGAGTCTCTCAGATCTCTAAGATTGTGGTTCCCCATAATAACCATATTGCATAGAACCATCGTGATCATATGCAGCTTTGTATGTTCAAGCCATTGACTTGGAAATATTGATCCGAATAAGGGAGCCCTCAAAGGCATCCACATGTGCTGTTGGATAATTCCATTTCCTCCACTTTTCATAAATTGTCTTGCCATCACATGTCCAGGTCAGACTATTAGAACGATATTGAGGTGAATTCAAGGTAGGCCTAATGATATGAGAATCCCCTTCTAATTTGTTAACACATGGATGCTCTGTGTTGAGAGAAGAACAAGACATTAGATTAGTGACAGAAAATACACAAGGATTTCATTTTATCCTGTCCATGTATATTTTTTTGTCCAATTCTTGAAAAAGGACATGGCCAACGTGTACTGGCAAGTTCATTCACGTACAAATACAGCATGTGGACACATCATTTAAGCGGATGCATCAGATTCTTACAGATCATTACCAAGACCATGTTTAGGCAGTAACACTTTTTTGTTGTTTACAGTTTTGTGTTGTTTTCTGGCATTTCATATCAATGATTTCTGTGATACCTATATCTTGACACAGATTAATTAAGCTAGTACTGGTCTATAAATGACATGAGAATTTGGCTTGATGTATCAATGTTTAATGTAGTTTAAGTTAAGTAATTTAGTTAGACTGTCAATCGGTATACAGGGATATTTCACTTTATATTCTATAGCCTTTAAAAGATATTAACATCAGAAATGACTTAAACCTCACATAGCCTAAATTAGTGAACAAAAAACCAAAAATATTTACAGTAATATACACATAAACAAATCATCACTCACCCCTGGATGCATTTAAAACAAGAAGATAAAGGTACAAGAAACCCAAAGCAATTTGGAGGTTCATATTCTAACAAAGGGAAAATGTCAGGTTAGCTGAGAGAGACTGTTTCCTGCGTGTGAGTGTCAAGTTTGTGTGTGTCACACTACAAACCTAAACTTTATTAGGTGACTTCTGTATTGAAAAATATTTATAGATGTGCACATTAAATATATGTTTATATATGAAACATTCAGCTACACAACCAAAACTGCAACTAAAACTAAAACTTTCTTTTTACATTAAACTTTTTTTTTTTTTTTTTTTTTAAATCAATTCTGTGTCTGGTATTATGCTACGTGAGCAAATGTGCTTTTCAAGTATGACCACTAGGGGGGGAATATGCTAATTCAACTGATTCAATGATCTATGCTAGGCTGGAGCTAAAAGTCAGACTTACAGAACAGCTGAATGAACGGGAAAAAGGTAAATATCAATTGTTTTGCTAGAGGGGAGGTGAAAAATGAGCTTGATTCCCCAAACGGTGGAATATTAAAGCATGTTGGAACATTAAATGCTCAAAAAGTAGGTTTTTTTTGTTTGCAAAGGATTTTTGCAGCTGCTGTGGGATTATGTAGTTTCGTTTCTGACTGTGGTGCACCCTATTTTCTACAGTCTATGAGTGCACCACAATTCACAATTGCACATTCTGCAAAACTGAAACTAAACTATACCACTTTTGCACATGGAAAAGAAACTAAAATTAAACTGAAGTCACAAACAAATGTCAGAGTTATGATACTCATTTAAGTCCATTTCTTGGTTCCGGATGTGGCCCTGGTTCTCACGAGCAGCTTGTTGCACTTGCTGAGGATCCGTGCTGGCGTTCCTGAGGTAGTAGAGGCTCAGCTCCTCATTGTCTGGGGAGTTAATGAAGGAGTGACAAGGCAAGCCAAGATTAAATGCAACTGTGTGTGTGTGTGTGTGTGTGTGTGTGTGTGTGTGTGTGTGTGTGTGTGTGTGTGTGTGTGTGTGTGTGTGTGTGTGTGTGTGTGTGTATGTGTGTTCTCTCTCTCTCTCTCTCTCTCTCTCTCTCTGTGTTATGTATTAATATAATGTGAATGTGAGAAAGATCAAGTTGTTCTTCCATTTCCATGACTTTCCCTTTCCCCCTCTGAGAGACTTGTTCAGGTATGTCACATGTTACACAATAGTGATGTTGGCAGGAAAGCAGTGCCAAAACACTTCATTCCTTCTTGGGGGACATTTCCTGTGTGATTGTGTAACTAGAGAAGAGAAATCACTCACCATGTTTCCATGTTTCCTTTTTAAGGGCACGGTTCTTGCAGATTACAACCACAAGTGACAGAGTCAAAACCAGTAACAGAAATCCAGTCAGGATACCCAGCATCATCTGTTTGTTCATGCAGATCAACTCATCTGGAGGATTAATACTCACAATTATCCACTCATAGAGAAACACCGACAAACACACACACACACACACACACATGCAAACACATGCAGACACACACGTGTGCGGTGCGAGCTCGCGCTCGCACACTCACATACACATACACGCAAATTACCCGATTTTCAACTATGCATATTCTTTGTTATAGATATTTACCAGAGTCTCCACATGACACGATTTCTTCATTACTGTCTTGCTTGTTGAGACTGTTACTTAGTCTACATTTGTAGCGATCATTTCTCTCATGTTTCTGTAGCTGTAGAGGGTTACTCTTCTCCTTTATCACCCTGTTGTTGTGGACCCAGGACAATATGAGGTCCTCAGGAAAGCTCTCAGGCTCACACCAGAGGATTGGCACACCTGTTGAACAATCCACTTCCAACTTAGGAACCGGAGCCCTGGCTACAACAGATGAATCACACATTATATGATCTGGGTTTTGTCATTACTAACATGGCAAGTTGGGATATTTCATGAATAAAGTGTGACACCATCCTAGACAATCAGCCACTGTTGTGCCATTTTGATTTCGAGTAAACTCAACTTATCAGGGTTTACAGTGCATGGTTATACTTACAGAAAACACAGAGTCTCTCAGGTCTTTGTTCCTCATAATATTCAGCTCTGTATGTACAAGCCATTGACTTGGAAATGTTTTTCAGATTAAGGGAGCCCCAGTCATCCACATAAATGTCCGAATTTTTATATTCCCATGACTGACGATAGAAAATGCTCTTGCCATCACATGTCCAGATCAGATGATCATAAACTCTATATTTTCTAGGTAGATTCAAGGTAATGATATGAGAATCCCCTTCTAATTTGTTTACACATGGAAGCTCTGTGTTGAGAGAAGGACAAATCATTCGATTAGTGACAGAAAATGTAAAGATTTCAATTGATAAATCATGTTAAAATGTTGTAACCAATTCTTAAAAATAGGAAATGGTCAACGCATCCTTGTGTATTCCGTGAATTCAATAACAAGTTTATTCACTTACAAAATATGTGGACATATCATTTAAACTGATGAACGGATGTTTTACAGATCACCAGGAATGTGCAATTGCAATGATCTGTCATGCTGTTTGTGATTTTGTGTTTTTTGTCATCTTATGTCAATTATATATACTGTAGATGCATCAGATTCTTACAGATCATTACAAGGCCATGTTTAAGCAGTAACACTTTTTTGCTGTTTACAGTTTTGTGTTGTTTTCTGGCATTTCATATCAACCATTTCTGTGATACCTTAGGTGACAGTATCTTGACACAGATTAAGTTAGTACTGGTCTGTAAATGACGAGAATGATTTGGCTCGATGTATCAATGTTTAATGTAATTCAATTATACAGGAATATTACACTTTGTATTCTATAGCCTATTAAAAGACATTAACACAAGAAATGATTTAAACCTCATAGCCTAAATTAGTTAATCAATAAAACAAAAATATTTGATATAGACCTAAACAAATCATTACTCACCTTTGGAAGCATTTAAAACAAGAAGATAAAGGTACAAGAAACCCAAAGCAATTTGGAGGTTCATATTCTAACAAGTGAAAATGTCAGGTTAGCTGAGAGAGACTGTTTCCTGCATGTGAGTGTGATATACCTGCAAGTGTGTGTGTGTGTGAGTGTGTGTGTGTATGAGTGGTTACTTGGTGTTTGAAGCCCCCAACATCGTCTGTGTGTACGTATGCTGGTGTATGGGTGAGTGTGGTTGCGGATGCTTTTCAGTGGTAATGGTTCAACTATGGAAGAAATGAATCTGTCAGCATGATCAAAACATGCTCCTTTTTGTAATGGGCAAAACTATTACAGAATATTTTTAATTCAGCATTTTATTGAAGTCTATTCAGAGGTAAGGCAAAATAGCTCAAATATTTAAAGTGTCCCTGGACAATAACCTTATCAATATCCAAAATAACTTTATTCAATATATAACTATATTTTCAATCAAATATTCTTTATTTAGGCATAGGCCAACACCATCATAACATGACAGACATCTTGTCTGCATTTATTTAAACAGGATACTAAAATGTTGAAACTTATAACCAGACCAAAAACTCAAACCTTTATGTACAGTAAGGCACAGAAATATTTTATCAAACTAAATGACTCCACTGTTACACAGAGTTGTATAAAGCATCTGAAACACACACTTTAATAGAAGTACAGACATTTTATCAGAAAATGTCAAAAAAGGTCAAAGTAGTCCATAAGCAGTAGTCTATGAGCATACTAGTATGCTCGTAGCATGGCTGCCATAAATTCTTCACTTTTGCTTCCTTTTACAGGCTTTTAATACAAAAGTGCTTTTCATGAAAAACAGGCAGTTAGAATGTTTATTTCATTCAGCTCCTTATAACAGTCTACAAAGGTCTTCGTTTGTTATATCTTGGCTGTATTTGCTAGGCTTTAAATCTGTCACTATGTCTTCATTCATTGCTGTGTCCCATGACACCAGGTCAGAAAATCTTGGTATTGGAAATATCTAACATGCTGAAAATAACATTCTGTCTTAGACTTTCTACTTAATGCTGCTTAAGAAAATTTTGTGATGTAAAAGTATACATTGAATTGATGGAACATGTAGGCAATAGGGGTATCATTGCTGTCTCATTCAGTCTCACCAGCCATCAAAGTTTGTGGTGCATCACAGTCAGTACGGAACGGAACTACACGACCCCACTGCAGCTGCAAAACTCCTTTGCACACAAAACAAAACAAACTCCCACCCACATTAATGTGCTGTCATGCGACCTAATTTTTCCAAATCGATAAGACGCTAAGCATCTTGATTTTGACATTTCCTATTGGTCCTATTGACACTACAGTACATATGTTTTCTTAATTCCTCAAGGTCATACTAAAATGCCTAAAAAAATGAATTCGTAAAAAATGAGGGAGTTTATGTTTCATCAAACAGGCAGAAGCAGCCTGGAGTGTGTATAATCTTTGAGTTAGTCTACTACTGACACCTAGTGACACTATGACAAGTGAAAAACAGCTGAACTAAATATGTTATTGACTACCATCATCAGTTTGTTATTACAGCATTTCTACTTCATTACTTACTATATTGCAGTAAAACATTGTATTGAAACTCCATATGTTAAAGGGGGAAGCGAAAGTATAGGCCTATACTGTATATAGTCCTAAATTTCCATGTATCAAGCCATCAGCCATTTGCCAGGGATTTTAATGTCGACTCAAGATAAGAAATTCTGTTGTCAGAAATACAGTATGAGGACTCAGATTATACATTTCATGTGGGATTTTACATCATGCAGCATACATCTATAATAGAGGGATTATTAGTAGCACTAAATACCACAAGCCAGATGTCAGTATGATTTCTGAGTTGATTTGCCCACTATGAACCGTCAGTATCTTTGGCATGTTAGTCTACAGCAGATCTATAAAGTATTGACATTAAGTGGTGTGAAAACAAAAGTTGGCTTGAAAGTGGTAAGGTGTAGAACTGCATTTGTACCAGTCCATATGCATGGTTGTCTGAATCTGACATGACGCTTGCACCCACTTTCTTTATCTGTGGTTGTATTTCATTTGAACTTGCTGAAAACAAATAAAGTCAAAGGCTAACAAATCACGATGCACCAACAAAGACACAGGATAGACAAGGAACTGAATCTTCTGATTCATGCAAACATAGTCTGAAACGTTTAACTTCAATTTGGTTTATGCAAAGCTGGAAGTGAACTCATCATGTGCTTCAAATATAACAAGTAGCCTAACATATCACTTGATGACATGTGGACTTGGTGAGGTAATATCCATAGAGAAACTGAATTGTAAAGGCTATTTGCACATACATCATTATTCCTCTTTAAGGGGAGGTTTGCCCAGTAGGTGCACTGTAGGGTCTGCAGGGTCCGGTGGTATGTCACGTGGGGCACAGAAGCTGTCTGTTTGGCTTGACCACTTTTGCTGAAGTGATCTTTGAAATGGTTGAGTTTTCTACTTTCAGTTCCACACACAGACAAACACAAGAACTGTTCATATGCAATCTGAGCTGGCAGAGTCCTGGATTTTGGATAGAGGTTCAGCTTCCGACGTGTTACTGGTGTTACTAGTGCTCCCAGTGCTCCCGGTGCTCCCGGTGTCCCTGGGGCTTTTTCCCCGATAGCTGAGGCTCAGAACTGGGCTGACAGGCGGCTGGGAGGGTCCATCTCTGGGGCCCGGATGTTGCTCTGCTCCTAAAAAGCAGCTTGTTTCAGTTGCCGAGGATCCGTGCTGGTGTCTTTGCGGTAACAAAGTCTTGGCTCCTCATTGTCTGGGATAAATAAAAAAGTGACAATCTAGGCAAGCCAAGATTAGTGTGTGTGTGTGTGTGTGTGTCTGTGTGTGTGTGTGTGTGTGTGTGTGTGTGTGTGTGTGTATGTGTGTGCGCGTGTGTGTATAGTGTGATTAAGAGAAAGATAAAGATATTTTTCTCTTCCCTCTTTGAGTGACTTATGTCACATGTTAGACAATAGTGATGTGGAACCATTCTAATGCACTACCAGCCTGATGCCTTTGGAGAGATCAGAGAGAGAGGGAGAGAGAAAGAGAGAGAGAAAGAGAGAGAGAGAGAGAGTTTACCTCGTTGCCTCATTTTCCTTCTGCGATGGTTCTTGCAGCAGATGGCGATCAGAGAGATGATCAGGACCAGCAGCAGAAATCCTCCACCAGTAATGATTCCAATCATCACCCACTTGTTATAGCCAAACAGCAGGTTATTATTTGAAACACCTCCTAGGCGAGAGAGTGCAAGAGAGAGTGCGATAGAGGCTCAACAGACCTTTATTGAAACAATATGAGGTGTTTAACCACCACACAATAAAGACATTGTTACAGACACCCACAAGTTACAAGCAAAAACCTTCACAGAGCTTACAGAGCAGATTCATGTTAAAAATAATCTGACCATCCTCCCCACCTTCACACATAAATTGACAGATAGATTCTTTGTTACAGATATTTACCAGAGACTTCACATAACATTTCTTCTTTACTTTCTCTGCCTGAATCGAGACCATTACTAAGTCTACATTTGTAGAGATCTTTTCTCCCACGCTTTTGAAGTGTTAGAGGATTAGACTTCATTTTCATCTCTTTTTTGTTTTGGAACCATGCCAGTGTGATGCCCTCAGGAAGGTTCTTAGGACCACACTGGAGGGTCGCCACACCTGATGGGGAACATTCCACCTCCAGCTTTGGGTCTGGAATCCTGGCTAGAACAGATGAATTCACACATTATTTGGGTTCTGTCATTACAAACATGTGGCAATATTGGATATTTCATGAAAAAGTTTTTTTCTAAACAAAGCCAGTCTAGGGCAGTTTTGTTTTACTTACAGAACACACAGAGACTCTCAGAGTATTCTTTAAGTAATCTCCCATCCCTATCATGGTGTTCAGCTTTGTATGTACAGGCCATTGACTTGGAAATATTTGTGAGAGTAAGGGAGCCTAGGTCATCCACATTTGCAGCTGGATCAACCTTTCCCCTCCTCCGTTTATAAATGATCTTGTCATTACATTTCCAGACCAGCAAATCTCCATTTTGTTGGGGTGAATTCAATGTAATCGTATAGGATCCCCCTACATATTTGTTTGTTACACATTTAAGTTCTGTGTTGAGAGAACAAGGACAAATCATGAAATCAGTGACCGCAAATACACAAGAATTTAATTTGATGAAGCACATTAACATTTGACCAATTCATGAAAAGGAAATGTGAATCTTGTGAATTCACTGACAAGTTTATTCACCAACTATATGGACACATCATTTAAACTGATCGATCAAAATTGTATAGATCACCAAGCAGTGAACTGTTATGGTTGAATATGAACAATGTCCCTTAGGTGACAGCACTGTATCTTGTCAAATTAAGTTACTGGTTTACAAATGATTAGGCTTGATATGTCAATTTTTAATAGAATTTAATTAGAATGTCAAGCAGAGAGATATTCACAATACTTTATGTGGCCTATTAAATCACACTAACGTAAAACCACAGAAAACCTATTATAGTGAATTATTAAAACTAAAATTTGCTTATTTTATACAGATTTGACGAATCCTTTCTCACCTCGGGATGCCGTTAAAGCAAGAATATAAAGACTCAAAAAACCCAAAGCAATTTGGAAGTTCATCTTCTCACGTCCTTTAGAAGCGCAAATATCAGGTTAGCTGAGAGAGTTTCCTGTGTGTGAGTGTGTATACGTACAAGTGTGTGTGTGTGTGTGTGTGTGTGTGTGTGTGTGTGGGTGTATGCATGCTGGGTAAGCGCCTTTGAGTGGTAATGGTTCAAATAAAGAGGAAATGAATGTCAGTATGATCAGTGATAATCAGAACACAGACAATGCTTCTTCCCCTCAGGTCATCTTTAGGCTCTCAGTCTGCTGCAATCTGTCTGGAAACTCCGAAACAACAAACATTAATTTGCTAATTTGGGGGGGGGGGGGGGGTGTATCATATTCCAAAGTCTTATGCAGCCACCAGTCTATAACATTCAGATGAATAATAGCGCTAAATACCACCAGGGGGCAGATATGATTTCTGAGTTGATTTGCCCACCATGAACCCTCAGCATCTTTGCCTAGTTACAGTTTTTCTCAATTGTTTACACACAATTTATGGTACTTGAGACACAATTCCAATAATGTGTAGCTCATGCACCAACCTCCTGAACCAATTCTGCTGAACTATAAGCACAATTTCTGCTTTACACTCAAATTGCCGTTCTAAAACACACTGTTTTCAAAACACTACACACAATTCTGTGCAATTTTCATGAAGTAAATCTCTTGTTTTCACAAAGAACACACTGCCATTCAAATTCTAAAGCTAACTGCCCTACCATGCACACTGACTCATCACATGGGCAAACACCTGTCACACAGTTTTACACTTATCAATCACAGCTTCAG
This sequence comes from Sardina pilchardus, assembly GCF_963854185.1. Classification (NCBI taxonomy): domain Eukaryota; kingdom Metazoa; phylum Chordata; class Actinopteri; order Clupeiformes; family Clupeidae; genus Sardina; species Sardina pilchardus. Next base: position 7,232,878 of record NC_085016.1, read on the forward strand.
TATACAGTAGTAGTACAGGCAGAGGCAGAGCCAGAGGAGTGAGAGTAAGAGGAGGAGGACGGGGAGGCCAAGGACCGTAATCTCCGATGAGATCCGAGCCACTAGAACATTGCAGTGCTGCGTATCAATACAGTACAGTACCGTACAGTACAAGCTCAATGAGCACAGTAATACAGTATTGCCTGTGGGCTGTTCTGTAGGACTGTAAAAATAAAGTATGTTTCAAGTATTTGGGGAAAGTATTCCTACTTTGTATTCCTACACAGTTTACAGTATTTTACTATTTGTTTGGCAGCTGAAGGATTACCAACACAAGGGCTTCTGTCTCCTGAACAGGAAACTGAAATCATGAGCATTGTCCTAGAAGAAAACGGCATAACATTACGGCAAATACAAAGAAAAATAATAGAAAACAATGAGATATTTAAAAATATTGATAGGGTAAGCATATCAACCTGTATCAGCTTATCTACTGTTTGTACTGTTTGTAGGGTAACACTGAACAAAAAAAGGCCCAAGTCATTATGATGAATGGAGAAGAAGTGTTTTCAATTCATTGCAGTGTTTTACACTGAGCACATCAGTGTTCAACTGGTCCTTATAAATGTCTTGATATATGATGGTTTGTGTGTGTCTCTTGAGAACAAAAGAGCATTTTGAGGAGAAATTACATTATTTTGAAGGTAAAGTGTCATTTGGCAGGAGAATTGCAGGGTTTTGCCCATTGTGTGTGTTGTTTTGGATTTGTGTGTAGAGTTCTGAGAGTATGAGGCATGTTTTCAGGAAATGTGTGTTAACAATCGAGAAAAACTGTAATATCCAGAAGTCAACATCCTCATTCATGAAAAGGCTTGGGCTTTGTGCTTCTGTTACCTGGAATACATTCTGTTGAACTTTTAAACTTTTACTGCTCTGCATTCACATCTCTCTCAGTCTTAATGCCTACTTAAATAGTCTGCGTACCACTCCAGTTGCCTGTGTTTAAGACCTGAGCCTGCCAGAAGTCTCAGCATGTAAGGGACATTGGTCTCTCTATAAGCACAATTGGTTTGTGGTCACAAGTGGAGACGTTTGTTCTTCTGGATTTTACAGACACATTGAGAGTCTGAAGATGACAGCGGAAGGAGTAATCATGTTGTCCTGTAATTATCTCTAATACTGACATATTAGCTTTCTCTTTATTTGAACCAGAATCTGCACTCACAGATACACACTCGCCCATGCACCAGCATGCACACACACAGTCACACACACACACACACACACACACACACACACACACACACACACACACACACACACACACACATACACACTTGACCATATACTCAGGAAATGACCTCCCTCAGCTGACCTTATTTTCACTTCTAAGGTACGTGACTATGGACTTCCAAATTGCGTTTTTTTTTGTGTATCTTCATGTTCTTGATTTAGATGTATCCAAAGTTGAATAATGATTGGTTTAGATCTGTACACAATACAATAACTACATTTCAGTTTCACTAAATTTGAATGTTGTGTGGTTCCATTTGAAATAAAGTCTATACAATCTGTGTATTCACTGTGTATGATGGTATGGCCACTTCTTAAATGATGATAACAGTGTGTTAACACAAATACATATACTCCTTTCAAATGCTTAAAATGTATATGAAGTAGCTTTGTTTCCTGTAATAAATTGTGTGGCTCTATTAAAACTGTATCAGTAACTGGAATCAATACTTTTGCGACTTAAAATAAAATGGTCAAACATACACAGAGAGAGGCCTGGTCTGTCTGCAAGTCTTGGTTAATGTGTGCACAACTCTTAAATTAGACCTGTGCTACAACATCCTGTTTAACAGAGCCTCTCTACCACACGGACCCCCACTGGCATCTCATGCATGGACGTGTGAATCTAACACACAAACTAGCCCCCTCTATGAATAGAGACCTAACACATTACCAACCCCCCCCCCCCCCCCCCAAACAAACAGGGCATACTGTGGTTTCTGTCAGCAGAAGAAAGAAACAGAAAAACACATATACTGGTCTTCTCTACAGTTGCTTTGTTTTGAATATAAGTGATATATACTGTATATATAATATTATTAGCCTGGTCCTACCATACTCTAGTACATTCATAATGTACAGAGAGTCTGGCCACTTTCCATTGCCAAGCGTGAACTTCCTTGAATGCGGATACTCTGTTGATGTTTGAAACTATTGGATCTGCCCAGAGCCACTCAGCTACTCCCTCTGTTCGCTGATTGGACCATGCATTTTTGTCTTGAGAAAACTGCGAATATACCGCAGACCCAGACGTACGTATGAAGTGAAATGAAAACTGAACGGAAGTATGTAGGAAGGTGGAGCCAGGTATTACTTACAGAAATATTACTTACATACGCAGCATAATAGATGGTCAAAGGAGTCACGTCCCCATCAGGTGAGAGACTCCCTGCACTACGGGTCTTCATAGATGAGATCACCACACTCCTTCAGACTGCGGCATGCACCAACAGGCTTCTGGAAAGGCTTGAAGAGCTGCTGATTTGGCCGAGGATGAAGAGAAAGCCATCCAAGTCCTGGGGTGGCTCTCAAACTCTCTCAAACTCTCTCCTCGATGCTCGGTCCTCGAGGGGCATTCCCACTGATCCATAACTAACACTGGATAGACTATTCCATTGTTGCCGCCCCATCATTCTTTATCTAGATCAGTGAGGACGAGGATCGAGGAAGGAAGGGAGGGTGTATAAAAGACCAAATGAGAGGTACCCCTGCAGTCTCTCGATCCACAAAGGAGTCAGGAGGGACAACTTCTTCTCAGTGAATGGTGAGGAGACTCCACGCTTAGCAGACCAACCACTGAAAAGCCATTGAAGGCTCTATACTGCAGACCTATATCAGACAAGCACATGTCTGTTTCGTAACCTCTCAGCTCGATGATGTTCTAAAGAAAATTCAAGGTCTGGTGTTACCAGTTCACCCTGTTCCATCATTTGATGTGGCCCCTCAAATTCTGCAACATCACCTCATCGACAGCCTTGAAGATAGACACAAAGGTAAATAACTATATCCGAAAGTAGTATGGCCTTCCATGATGCCTGTCCAACTTCAGCTCTGTTTGGGAGAAACATCCTGAGGCTTCCAATAAAAACATCATCTTAGGTTACAGACTGGAAAAAGTGATGCTGTTGCTTGAGCTGAGAGACTGGCCTGACCCAGTGGTACAAAATGGCAAGGCCCAAGTTCACACCAGAAGAAAACGGGATGCATCTCAGTTAGGCAGTACACCAGGCCATAACCCGTCTGAAACACCAGGAGGTTGTGGGGATGGTGGGAAACACCACCCAAGATGTGATCTAAAGCCACAAGAATGGAGAGGAAAAATCTGGTGATCTCGGAAGTCATGAGAGAGGATGAGGAGAGCTGTGGACCAATCCCAGCAAGTTAGATGGAGAACCTGGGAAACTGTCATTCACAGGACCATCACGTGGGCTGACCTGTGGAATGTGCCCCAAGCAAAGCTAAGTTTAGTGATCCGGTCCACGTACGATACCCTCCCAAGCCCCAGAACCCCAGGGGGCTTGTAACCGGAGGGTTGCTGGTTCAATCCCCGACCAGTCCACCACGGCTGAAGTGCCCTTGAGCAAGGCACCTAATCCCTCACTGCTCCCCGAGCGCTGCTGGTTGGGCAGGCAGCTCACTGCTCTGGGTTAGTGTGTGATTCACCTCACTGTGTGTGTGCTGTGTTCACTAAGGTGCGCTTATGAGTTGAGCCTCTATCATTAAAACTGAATGCTTTTGCTCACACTGACAGACACACTTACACATACTGTACACACGCACAAAGCGAACATAATGGCAAAAAACTGAACTAAATTTGAATGTAGTTGTCACTGACACATTTTCAACATTTTTATTAGATAGATAGATAGATAGATACTGTAGATAGATAGATAGATACATATATAGATAGATAAATAGATAGATAGATAAATAACAAATCCACATGACTAAACTGAGCAGTAAAAAAACAAAACAAAGAACCACATGAATGATCAAAATATTGACCACTTAGCTTCCAATTTAAGTTAAATCTTAGAAATGTACAGAGGTCTGCACCTTCCTGACCTCATAGGCTACAGGCCTGCGTTCACCATGTTTCCTCTTTTGCCGGAGACAGTTCTTGCAGCGGACAACCAGCAACAGAGTCCAAACCAGTGACAGCAATCCCACAACAACCAGTTTAAAAAAGCAGATCAACTTGTTATCTGAAGTGTCTGAACCTAGGAGAGAGAAAGCATGGGTCTGCCACAATATAACAATTCCAGTTGCAGTAATGATACAGTATATCAGAGCAATAGAGAACAATACACAAAATGATATACATCACACACACACACACACACACACACACACACACACACGCACACACACACACACACACACACACACACACACACATACACACACACACACACACACACACACACACACACACATTCGCATATGCATAGAATCAAATGACCAGAATTGTAACTGTGTGTTCACAACGCCGGCGACTTGAGCTTCCAAAATCGCTCAGGACGCCCAGTAAAGGACGCTGTGGGAAGCTGGGATCAGCTTGGATCCTTTGGCCGCTCTGACGTAGTAGCATTTTATGTTCGTTGAAAGTTGTTTGGTCGCTGAACCGCGTCATAGCTCATTACCATAAAGTTAAACCACTTTCAACTTTCTCTAGTCGCTCAAGACGCCCAAAACGCGACGCCGAAGGATTGGTCGCTGCTGGCAGCTGAGAGAAGCCGGCTTCCATTGAAAATGAATGACTTCCGGAATCTTTGGAAGCTCAAGTCGCCGGCGGTGTGAACACACAGTAAATGTGTTAACTATGCTTAGAATCTTACCAGGGACTTCACAAGATACGGTTTCTTCTTTACTGTCTTCCGTATCGTGACTATTACTTAAACTACATTTGTAGCGATCCTTTACTCCAGGCCTCTGAGGTTTTAGAGGATTAGACTTCTCATTTTTCATCTCAGTGTCGTTGTGGAACCATGTCAGTGTGATGCCCTCAGGAAGGTTCTTAGGACCACACTGGAGGGTCACCACACCTGATGGGGAACATTCCACCTCCAACTTTGGGTCTGGAATCCTGGCTAGAACAGATGAATTTACACATTATTTAGGCTCTGTCAATACAAACATGGTAAGACTGAATAGTTCATGAGAATTTTGACAATTTTCTTAACAAAGACACTGTTGAGCTATTTTGGTTTGGTCTTACTTACAGAACACACAGAGACTCTCAGAGTATGATTTAAGTGATTTCCCATTTTTATCATGGTGTTCAGCTTTGTATGTACAGGCCATTGACTTGGAAATATTTGTCAGCATAAGGGAGCCTTGGTCATCCACATATGCAGCTGGATCAATCTTTCCCTTTCTCCGTTTATAAATGATCTTGTCATTACATATCCAGACCAGCAAATCTCCATCTTGTTGAGGTGAATTCAATGTAATCATATAGGATTCCCCTACATATTTGTTTGTTACACATTTAAGGTCTGTGTTGAGAGAACAAGGACAAGGTCATGAAATCAGTGACCGCAAATACACAAGAATTTCATTTGATGAAGCACATTAACATTTGACCAATTCATGAAACAAGTTTATTCACTAACTATATGGACACATCATTTAAACTGATCAATCAAAATTGTATAGATCACCAAGCAGTGAACTGTTATGGTTGAATATGAACAATGTCCCTTAGGTGACAGCACTGTATCTTGTCAAATTAAGTTACTGGTTTACAAATGATTAGGCTTGATGTGTCAATTTTTCATAGAATTTAAAATGTCAAGCAGAGAGATATTCACAGTACTTTATGTAGCCTATTAAAACACACTAACGTAAAACCACAGAAAGCCTATGATAGTGAATTATTAAAACTAACATTTGCTTATTCTAAACAGATTTAACAAATCCTTACTCACCTCGGGATGCCGTTAAAGCAAGAATATAAAGACTCAAAAAACCCGAAGCAATTTGGAAGTTCATCTTCTCACGTCCTTTAGAAGCGCAAATATCAGGTTAGCTGAGAGAGTTTCCTGTGTGTGAGTGTGTATACGTACAAGTGTGTGTGTGTGTGTGTGTGTGGGGGGGGGGGGGGTGTATGCATGCTGGGTGAGTACGCATGTGTGAGCACCTTTGAGTGGTAATGGTTGAAATAAAGAGGAAATGAATGTCAGTACGATCAGTGATAATCAGAACACAAACAATGCTTCTTCCCGTCATCGGCTCTATGATTTCTGAGTTGATTTGCCCACCATGAACCCTCAGCATCTTTGCCGAGTTAATATCCAGAAGTCAACAGCAGATCCTCATTCATGAAAAGGCTTGGGCTTTGTGCTTCTGTTACCTGGAATACATTCTGTTGAACTTTTAATCTTTTACTGCTCTGCATTCACAGCTCTCTCAGTCTTTTTTTTTTTTTAAGTATGTTTTTTGGGCTTTTTTAATGCCTTTAATAATAGATACAGTGAAGAATGACAAGAAGTGAATGGGAGAGAGAGCAGGGGTAGCATCCTGAAAAGACCACGAGGCGGGACTCGAACCCGGGTTGCCGGCGTACTGTGCAGGTGCCCCAGCCAGTTGCGCCACAGCTGGGGCCATCTCTCACAGTCTCTCTCAATCTCCTATTTTAATAGTCTGCGTACCACTCCAGTTGCCAGAAGTCTCAGCATGTAAGTGACATTGGTCTCTCTATTAGCACAGTTGGTTTGTGGTCACAAGTGGAGATGTTTGTTCTTCAGGATTTTACAGACACATTGAGTGTCTGAAGATGACAGCGGAAGGAGTAATTATGTTGTCTTGTAATTAGAGTGCATGAAAATGCACTCTACTGTTATACTGTTTATTCTTATTACAGTGCATGAAAATGCACTGTACTGTTCTTCCTCGGTCTTCTTCTTCTTCTTCTTATTATTATTCTTCTTCTAACGCACGCAATTCAGCTTCAACCGTTTAACGTAGAAACTTCATTCAAACGTTGTTGCGTAGGTCTTGCTTATGCCATGCCTGCTTTGTATTTTTCAACTTTGTAACTTTTATACTTTTTAAACTATTAGTTAAAAACTATTACAATTTCCCCCATAGACTTAACATTGCTCATTATGACATCACGGCAGCAATTAGAATCTTAGGCCAGGTGGCCGGCCACCTGGGCACCAACTGTCAGTTTCTCTGGCTTTAAGCATACAGTCTCTCAGAAGACTACATATCCTGTTAACTGTTTACTCTGTCCACAACTGTTTCAAAATAAAAGTCCTCACTGCAATAATACACTATTAAATCATTTAACCATTGAAACTACTCAACTATTGAACTGTTCAACCATTCCAACTGTCAGTTATCATCCACTATGCCTCCAGTCAACTACATGAAACCTCCATGTACCTAGCAACCAACATAGCAACCATTAAAATTAAGCGTTTATGACCGTTTCCATAGCAACCAACATGATTATACTGCAGTAACTTCTTGTTTCCTGATAGTGGCCACCATGGATACCCTAGCAACAAATGTTTCAAAATAAAAGTCCTCACTAGCAAGTTAGCTAGTTAGCATGGTTAGCATTGTTAGCATAGTTAGCATTTTTAGCATAACTGCAAAAAATCATCAACTAAGTTAGCTAATCAACCTGGTTAGCATTGTTAGCAAATTTAGCATTGTTAGCATAGTTAGCATTTTTAGCATTGCTGCTAGAAATCATTGGTTAAGTTAGCTAATCAACCTGGTTAGCATTGTTAGTAAAGTTAGCATTGCTAGCATAATTAGCATTTTTAGCGTAACTGTTAGAAATCATTAGCTAAGTTAGCTAATCAACATTTTAACATGAATAGAAATCATTAGTTAAGTTAGAACTGGAATGTTTCATCTTTAAACAGTCTACCTTCACACTATCAACTCTCTGTAAACTATGCAACCACCATGTTTACCCTAGCTACACCTTAGTAACCATATCTACATTATCTATCTATTTTTGCATTTTCATGCACTGGTAATTCCTTGGAATTGCATTTCTAGTTATCGATATTATTCTTCTTCCACACTTTTTGTGCGTTCAATTCAGCTTCAACCGTTCGACGTAGAGACTTCATTCAAACTGCGCTGCGTAGGTCTTACTTAGGTGACTTCAGCTATGTAAATTTCATCTTTGAAAACTTTATCGTTTATTTTATATGAATTTTTAAAAACATTTTTTCTCCCATAGACTTAACATTGGATTATGACATCACAATGAAGTCGTTAAGCAATTAGAATCTTAAGCCAGGTGTTCAAAGCCACCTGGCAGCAACTCTCTGTCTCAGGCTTTCTGGCTCTCTTAAAGAGTACATATCCTGTTCAACTGTTTCCTCTACCCACAACTGTTTCAAAATAAAAGTCCTCACCATTTTTGCATTTTCATGCACTCGTAATTTCCTTGGAATTACATCTCTAGTTATCTCTAATACTGACATATTAGCTTTCTCTTTATTTGAACATTAGCTTTCTCTTTGTCTGCACTTATAGATACACACTCGCCCATGCACCAGCATGCACACACACAATCACACACACACACACACACACACACACACACACACAAACACACACACACACACACATATACACACTTGACCATATACTCAGGAAATGACCTCCCTCAGCTGACCTTATTTTCACTTCTAAGGTACGTGAGTATGGACTTCCAAATTGCATTTTTTTTTGTGTGTCTTCATGTTCTTGATTTAAATGTATCCAAAGTTGAATAATGATTGGTTTAGATCTGTACACAATAAAATAACTACATTTCAGTTTCACTAATTTGAATGTTGTGTGGTTCCATTTGAAATAAAGTCTATACAATCTGTGCATTCACTGTGTATGATGGTATGGCCACTTCTTAAATGATGATAACAGTGTGTTAACACAAATACATATACTCCTTTCAAATGCTTAAAATTTATATGAAGTAGCTTTGTTTCCTGTAATAAATTGTGTGGCTCTATTAAAACTGTATCAGTAACTGGAATCAATACTTTTGTGACTTAATAAAATGGTCAAACATACACAGAGAGAGGCCTGGTCTGTCTGCAAGTCTTGGTTAATGTGTGCACAACTCTTAAATTAGACCTGTGCTACAACATCCTGTTTAACAGAGCCTCTACCACACAGAACCCCACTGGTATATCTCATGCATGGACGTGTGAATCTAACACACAAACTAGCCACCTCTATAAATAGAGATCTAAAACATAAAAAAATAGAAGAAGAAAACAGGGCATACTGTGGCTTCGGTCAGGAGAAGAAAGAAACAGAAAAACATGTATTCTGGTACTGCTCTACAGTAGCTTTGCTTTGAATATAAGTGATATACGTACAGTGTAATATTATTAGCCTGGTCCTACCATACTCTCGTACATTCATAATGTACAGAGAGTCTGGCCACTTTCCATTGCCAAGCGTGAACTTCCTTAAATTGAATGCGGATACTCTGTTGATGTTTGAAACTTTGGATATGCCCAGAGCCACTCAGCTACTCCCTCAGTTCGCTGACTGGACCATGCATTTTTGTCTTGAGAAAACTGTGAATATACCGCAGACCCAGACGTACGTATGAAGTGAAATGAAAACTGAACGGAAGTATGTAGGAAGGTGGAGCCAGGTATTACTTACATAAATATTACTTACATAAGCAGCATAATAGACGGTCAAAGGAGTCACGTCCCCATCAGGTGAGAGACTCCCTGCACTACGGGTCTTCATAGATGAGATCACCACACTCCTTCAGACTGCGGCATGCACCAACAGGCTTCTGAAAAGGCTTGAAGAGCTGCTGATTTGGCCGAGGATGAAGAGAAAGCCATCCAAGTCCTGGGGTGGCTCTCAAACTCTCTCCTCGATCCTCGATCCTCGGTCCTCAAGGGGCTTTCCCACTGATCCATAACTAACACTGGATAGACTATCCCATTGTTGCCGCCCCATCATTCTTTATCTAGATCAGTGAGAACGAGGATCGAGGAAGGAAGGGAGGGTGTATAAAAGACCAAATGAGAGGTACCCCTGCAGTCTCTGGATCCACAAAGGAGTCAGGAGGGACAACTTCTTCTCAGTGAATGGTGAGGAGACTCCACGCTTAGCAGACCAACCACTGAAAAGCCATTGAAGGCTCTATACTGCAGACCTACAGCTCAATGATGTTCTAAAGAAAATTCGAGGTCTGGTGTTACCAGTTCACCCTGTTCCATCATTTGATGTGGCCCCTCAAATTCTGCAACAGCACCTCATCGACAGCCTTGAAGATAGACACAAAGGTAAATAACTATATCCGAAAGTAGCCTTCCCTAATGCCTGTCCAACTCCAGCTCTGTTTGGGAGAAAGGCTTCCAATAAAAACATCAGCTTAGGTTACAGACTGGAAAAGGTGATGCTGTTGCTTGAGCTGAGAGACTCGCCTGGTACAAAATGCCAAGGCCCAAATTCACACCAAAGAAAATGGGATGCATCTAAGGCAGTACACCAGGCCATGACCCATTTGAAACACCAGGAGGTTGTGGGGATGGTGGGGAACACCACCCAAGATGTGATCTAAAGCCACAAGAATGGAGAGGGAAAAATCTGGTGATCTCGGAAGTCATGAGAGAGGATGAGGAGAGCTGTGAACCAATCCCAGCAAGTTAGATGGATAACCTGGGAAACTGTCATTCACAGAACCATCACGTGGGCTGACCTGTGGAATGTGCCCCAAGCAAAGCTAAGTTTAGTGATCCGGTCCACGTACGATACCCTCCCAAGCCCCAGAACCCCAGGGGGCTTGTAACCGGAGGGTTGCTGGTTCAATCCCCGACCAGTCCACCACGGCTGAAGTGCCCTTGAGCAAGGCACCTAATCCCTCACTGCTCCCCGAGCGCCGCTGGTTGGGCAGGCAGCTCACTGCTCTGGGTTAGTGTGTGATTCACCTCACTGTGTGTGTGCTGTGTTCACTAAGGTTCGCTTATGAGTTGAGCCTCTATCATTAAAACTGAATGCTTTTGCTCACACTGACACACACACACACACACACACACACACATACATACAAACGCTCATACAGCAGACATAATCAATGTAGTTCACTGATACATTTTCAACATCTATTTTTATTAGATAGATAGATAGATAGATAGATAGATAAATAGATAGATAACAAATCCACATGACTAAAATGAGCAGTAAAATATACTAGCAAAATTAAATAATAAAACAAAGAACCACATGAATGATCAAAATATTGACCATATAGCTTCCAATTTAATTTAAATCTTAGAAATGTACAGAGGTCTGCACCTTCCTGACCTCATAGCTGGCTACAGGCCTGCGCTCACCATGTTTCCTCTTTTGCCGGAGACAACTCTTGCAGCGGACAACCAGCAACACAGTCCAAACCAGTGACAGCAATCCCACAACAACCAGTTTAAAAAGGCAGATCAACTTGTTATCTGATGTGTAGGAACCTACAAGAGAGTGAAAGTGTGGGCAAGTGTGTGAAGGCCTCATAGTTCATTTCAGCAGTGACTGAATATCTTGTACTACAATAATGTACACTGCGCCATACATATAGTTAGGAGCAAAATTATTCATACCCCAAATACTGATTTAATGTTGGGGTTCTCTTAACCGTTATAATCGTTTTGACTGAAAATGACACTGCCAAATGCTGAAAGTTTGTAAGATGATGTAGGCCCTATATCAGAAAAATAAGTATTTTTCGATTTTTTGTGAAAAATTACCAAACTCATTCATGCCCTTTTAGAATAATCAGTGGAAACATTTTTGGAAATGTTTCTTATAATACCTATCAAGCCGCACCTTTTTAGCAGGAACGATTCTTAGCCATCACTCTGGCCTTGTGCTCACTTTTTTAAGGATTGAGGTCTGAGGTCTGGGCTCTGGCTGGGGCACTGGTACCATATAGTTTTATGACCTTTTGGCATGTGGCAGTGTGGCAGTAATTCCACTTATAGGGCACCGAAATGGTCAGCACCGGCACTGGTTAGAGATATTTACCAGAGACTTCACACAATGCGGTTTCTTCATTACTGTCTTTCGTTTCAAGACTATTGCTTAGTCTACACCGGTAGCGACTACTTTCCCCGTCCTTCCCAAGCTGTAGAGGGTTACTCTTCTCCTTTATCACCCTGTTGTTGTGGACCCAGGACAATGTGAGGTCCTCAGGAAAGCTCTCAGGCTCACACCAGAGGATTGCAACACCTGTTGAACAATTCACGGCCAATTTTGGGGTCGGAGCCCTGGCTACAACAGATAAATGTACACATTATTTGGGTTTTTATCATTACAACATGGCAAGACTGGATATTTCATTTTTCATAAGTAAAGTGTGACAACTTCCTGGGCAATCAGCCACTGCTGCACCATTTTGATTTTGTTGTACTTACAGAAGACACAAAGTCTCAGAGAGTGTGTTTTAAGTTTTTTCCCATCTCTATCATGATGTTCAGCTTTGTATGCACAAGCCATTGACTTGGAGATATTGTTCAAGATAAGGGAGCCTTGGACATCCACATCTGCATTTGGATCAATCTTTCCCTTCCTCCGTTTATAAATGACTGTGTCATCACATTTCCAGACCAGCATATCTCCATCTTGTTGAGGTGAATTCAATATAATCGTATAGGATTCCCCTACATATGTGTTTACACATTTAGGTTCTGTGTTGAGAACAATGAGATCAGTGACTGCAAATACACAAGGATTTAATTTGATGACGGACATTAAAAACCATCACATCCTTGTGAATTCAGTAAATTCACTGACATATTTACTCACTTATTAATATATGGGCACATCATCTAAACTGATGAATAAAAATGTTTTTGATTGTTATCAAAACCGCTGTTTGCAATTTTGCATTTCTGACACTTTATATAAACAATTTCTGTGGTGTTTGACAGTATCTTAATCTTACTACAGGTCTACAAACAACATGGGTACACTCTTAAAAAAGGATGGGGTGCTATATAGAACCATGCAGGCTTTACAGAACCCGGTTCCTTTTATGAACTCTTCAAAATGGGTGCCAGATATGAAGCAGGCAATAGAAGCATTTTTGGTTGTATATAGCACCTTTTTTTCTAAGAATGTATAGGCCTATGATTTGGCTTTATGTGTCCCTGCTAATGTTATTTAATTAAACTCTCAAGCAGCTTAGAGGGATATTCAAATGACGTTGTGCAGTAGCCTAGCCTATTAAAACACATTAACACAAGAAATTAATCAAACCACATATATCCTAAATTAATGTATCATTAAAACTGAAATACAGCTACTTGATACAAATCTAAACAAATCATTACTCACCTCGGGATGCAGTTAAACTAAGAACATAAAGACACAAAACCCCCAAAGCAATTTGGAAGTTCATCTTCTCACCTCCCTTAGAAGGCAAATGTCAGGTTAACTGAGAAAGATTGTTTCCTGTGGGTGAGTGAGTAGGACATGCAAGTGTGTGTGTGTGTTTAGGTGAGTGTGTAAACGTGCACGTGTGTGTGTGTGTGTGTGTGTGTGTGTGTGTGTGTGTGTGTATGTGGGTGGGGTATGCATGCTGGTGCACGTATCGGTGAGTGCCTTTGATGGTAATATACAACAAAGATTAAATTAATCGGTCAATGTCAGCGATATCTAAAATATTGGTCCTTTCCCTCTGTCATCTTTAGATTGCAGTCTGCCCGCAAAATCCAGAAGATCAAACATCTTCCGCCCCCACCGCGAACATACTGTGCACTGTGCGTAGGGCCAGGGGACACCCTTTTAGCCAGTAAATATTAACTTTACCGCAAATTGCGTTTCAGTCGATCACTCGATAACGTTCCACGATAACGTTTACAGTGTCAAAATGCACCACGTTGCATGCAAGAGTGACCCTTTCCATCTCCACCACGTAGTAAATCTAACTTTAGCCTACCACCTACTCCACATAATAGGTAAAACATCTTGTCCGTGCAAGAGAGGGGCAAATTGAGTGGCAGATTCCAGCTGGCATGTCACTGTGTATCTCCTATTTAATATAAGCAACGTTTAAAAGGAAGTCATGAAAGCAACAGAAACTAGGCAGGAGGTTATCCGGTTCCCTTAAGCTCGATTGGTGTGGGGGCGCTGTGACATAGGTTGCAGTCGATGTAATTACCCGCGATTAGCGCACTGCCCTGAGCCCTTCATTTGCTGTCATAGCCTAGGGCTTTTCCAAACCGACATCTTGACATTGAATTTTTTACTCAAAGTAACTCCTATTTAAAACTGATATATATTATGTGGTGGTTACTTACAATAAACATGTTTAAAGCTTGGTGTGCTTAAGAATAACGAAGAGCCAAAGTAATAATGGCCATATTTCACTGAAAGTATACGAGCATTTATCATGAGGTGATACAATTCCTTATGAATGGACATAAAGTATGTGAGTTTATGTTTCATTTTAAACAGGCTGAAGCAACCTCGAGTGTGGAGTTACTGACATCTAGTGACCTTATGACAAGTGAGAAAAAACTGCAATACATTTGTTATTGACTTACCATCATTATTTTAGTATTACAACATGTTTACTATATTACTTATATCATACAGTATCTGAAATTAATATACATGTTTTTTTTCTCATCATTTTCAGCATATATATTTTTTCCTGATGACATTAGACATTTTTAAGGGGGGGGGGGGGATTGCGCAAATTGAATAACTGTTTTAATGATCATCAATGATATTTGTAATTGAAGGCATGTATGTTCTCAATAACTTGGCCATTATTGGATAAATAGAGCCATTATATAGCCTAATGAAATTTACCACATCACTACCACAAGCACGGTTGGCTTGAAAGTGGTAAGGTGTAAAACATTTGTGGCAGTCCATAATTGCTGTCTGCCTGGCTCTGACGCAAAGTTTGCATCCACTCTTTTTTTGTGTTAGTAGCATTTTATTTGAGCTACAGAAAACGAATGCAGTCAAAGGCTAACACGTTTTGCACCATCAAAGACACAGGATAGACAAGGAAGTGAACCTGCTGATCACGCAAACATGGTCAGTAATGTTGACTTCAGTTTGGTTTCATGTAAAGCTGGTTGATAACTTATCATGTGCTTCATGACATGTAACATATATCACTTGATGACATATGGACTTGAGCGAGGTAACTAATATAATGGTTTAACGTGAAGGCGTTATTCAATTGTAATACCACTTGATATTAACGTAGACTGGCAAACTGCAAACTCAGGAATCAGGTTTTATTCTATCACAAGCAGAGAGGGTAAAAATGAGCTGTATAGTCTGAAGAGGCCATGGGCTTGGCTTGGGACCAAGACCATGGCCTCACTTGCATCTCCTTCTGCTACAAAAATCAATCTATCTCTTTCAGTTCTAGTTCTCCTTCTTCTGACAAACAATGCAGTTTCAGCACTTTAGTGTGAGTTAAACAAAGAGCAATGGTGGGAGAAAAGAAGCAATGTGATCGGTTCTCCATGTCCTTATTATCAGACACACCTACTCACACCTATCTGACTAGCATGAGATGAGAAATATCCTGTGGCCTAAGTACACCAACATAGAATATAGAATGGGGGGGGGGGTGAAAGAGTGTTCTTTTAATGCAAGATTGCTAGGGCTGCATGGCTACTCAAACAGGTCTGAAAGGTTATTTAACCGCATACATAATTATTTCTCTTTAAGAGGAGATCTGGATTTTTCCAGTAGCTGTCATGTGGGGCACAGGAGCTGTCTGTTTGGCCTGACCACTTTTGCTGAAGTGATCTTGGAAATGGTTCAGTTTTCTACTTTCTGTGACAAAAACAAAAACAAGAACTGTGCTTATTATGCAATTTTGGAATGAGGTTCAGCTTCCGACGTATTACTGGTGTTCCTGGGGCTTTTTTCCCGCCAGGGCCAGTCAAGGCTCAGCATATTTTGATAGTGATGTGAAACCATTCTTATGCACTACCAGCCTGATGCCTTTGGAGAGATCAGAGACACACAAAATGACCAGAATTTTAAATGTGATCAAACACAATTGTTAACAATTGTGGTCAAAGATCTCCAGGCACACTCAGGTGTGAGAAATCACTGCAGGTTTATTCGCGATACCGGGAGCAGGTCCCTAGCAACAATGTGTTCCAGTAACACTCTTCCAGTAACACAAAGTTCTCTAGGGTAAGGCCAATCTTATACATTGGGCCCTACATTTGTGTTGTGGTAATACAAATCACTAGCCTGACGACGTCATACTCAATTCGAAGTTCCCTGCAGAAAAAGGATGTAGGCGGGGCTAAACTTCGGTCTGGCATCCAGGCTAACAAATCACATGAGTACAATGGTCTACTCCTCATACATGCAAAAATATAACAATACATGGACACTTCTTGGGCATAGCATGTGATCCGTGCGCCGCAAGTCATGTGGCTACTCCAAGTAAGTTAGATAATCAGTCAATAGATCCTGCAGCATTTTCTTGTCGTAGCATGTTCTCTGTCAGGATATTCTCAGGCAGAATACCCTTAACTCGTGACAAAAGGGGGTCGCGTAACCTTTATAGTGAAATGGAGAGAGCAAATGACAGACAAAACAAAGCTGATGCACATTATTTAATGTTTAGAAAAGCATGCACATAATATATGAAACTGTAATATTAATCACCTCTATGTAATAAATGTAAATTAGAATTCACTTCTAATATTTATAAACATACTGTATTAGTAATCATTTCTATTGCTAAGATTTGTTAGTAACGCCAACATTTCTACCACATATGCTAAGAATCTTTGTTAGATTTGTTAGATATTTAGATTTCACATTATACGGTTTCTTCTATACTGTCTTCCGCGTCGTGACCATTACTTCCGTGATCCCATGATTCTGATATTCTAGAGGATTAGACTTCTCATTCTTCATCTCAATGTTGTTGTGGAACCATCTCAGTGTGATGCCCTCAGGAAAGCTCCACCTCCAGCTTTGGGTCTGGAATCCTGGCTAGAACAGATGAATTTGCATATTATTTGGATTTTGTCATTACAAACATGGTAAGACTGGATAGTTCATGAGAAGTTTGACAATTTTCTAAACAAAGCCAATGTTGGGATATTTTGGTTTCGTTTTACTTACAGAACACACAAATACTGTCTTGTATTTCTTTAATTAATCTCCCATTTTTATCATGGTGTTCAGCTTTGTATGTACAAGCCATTGTCATGGAAATATTTGTCAGCGTAAGGGAGCCTTGGTCATCCACATTTGCAGCTGGATCAACCTTTCCCCTCCTCCGTTTATGAATGATCGTGTCATCACATTTCCAGACCAGCATATCTCCATCTTGTTGAGGTGAATTCAATGTAATCGTATAGGATTCCCCTACATATTTGTTTACACATTTAGGTTCTGTGTTGAGAGAGGGACACATTATTTGGGTTCTGTCAATACAAAGAAGGCAAGATTGGATGTTTCATGAGAAGTTTGACAAATATTCTAAACAAAGCCACTGTTGGGCCATTTTAGTTTTGTATTACTTACGGAACACACAGAGACTCTCAGAGTGTGTTTTAAGTGCTTTCCCATCTCTATCATGGTGTTCAGCCTTGTATGTACAGGTCATTGACTTGGAGATATTTGTGAGAGTAAGGGAGCCTTGGTCATCCACATTTGCAGCTGGATCAACCTTTCCCTTCCTCCGTTGATAAATGACCTTGTCATCACATTTCCAGACCAGCATATCTCCATCTTGTTGAGGTGAATTCAATGTAATCGTATAGGATTCCCCTACATATTTGTTTACACATGTAGGTTCTGTGTTGAGAGAAGGACAAATCATGAGATCATGAGAAAGAAGGGAAAAAATGCTCTATGGCAAACTAAAAATTATTAGAGAGAGAGAGATTTGAATGCAGATTATTTAAGTGGTGACTTAGTGTCTAGCACAATAATCTGCACTGGGCAACTAAATGCCATAAACATAATGATTGCAGTTGCATTATGATTCTATATTAGATATAGAAAAGCTTAACAGAGAGCAATACACAAAATGATTCGCACACACACACACACACACACACACACACACACACACACACACACACACACACACACACACACACACACACACACACACACACACACACACACACACACACACTCATACTGTATGCAAATGACCAGAATTCTAAATGTGTTAGAATCTTTGTTACAGATATTTACCGGAGACTTCACATATGGTTTCTTCTTTACTGTCTTCCATGTCGTGACCATAACTAAGTCTACATTTGTAGCGATTCTTTATCCCGTAATTCTGAAGTTCTAGAGGATTAGACGTCTCATTCTTCATTTCAATGTCGTTGTGGAACCACATCAGTGTGATGCCCTCAGGAAGGTTCTTAGGACCACACTGGAGGGTCGCCAAACCTGATGGGGAACATTCCACCTCCAACTTTGGGTCTGGAATCCTGGCTAGAACAGATGAATTCACATATTATTTTTTGGGTTTTATCAATACAAACATCGTAAGACTGGATAGTTCATGGGAAGTTGGACAATGCTCTAAACAAAGGCATTGTTGGGTTACTTTGGTTTTGTTTTACTTACAGAACACACAAATACTCTCAGAGTGTTCTATAATTAATCTCCCACTATCATCATGGTGTTCAGCTTTGTATGTACAAGCCATTGACTTAGAGATATTTGTGAGAGTAAGGGAGCCTTGGTCATCCACATTTGCAGCTGGATCAACCTTTCCCCTCCTCCGTTTATAAATGACTGTGTCATCACATTTCCAGACCAGCATATCTCCATCTTGTTGAGGTGAATTCAATGCAATCGTATAAGATTCCCCTACATATTTGTTTACACATTCAGGTTCTGTGTTGAGAGAGGGACACATTATTTGGGTTCTGTCAATACAAACAAGGCAAGATTGGATGTTTCATGAGAAGTTTGACAAATTTTCTAAACAAAGCCACTGTTGGGCCATTTTGGTTTTGTATTACTTACGGAACACACAGAGACTCTCAGAGTGTGTTTTAAGTGCTTTCCCATCTCTATCATGATGTTCAGCCTTGTATGTACAGGTCATTGACTTGGAAAGGTTTTTCAGAGTAAGGGAGCCTTGGTCATCCACATTTGCAGCTGGATCAACCCTTCCCTTCCTCCGTTTATAAATGATCATGTCATCACATTTCCAGACCAGCATATCTCCATCTTGTTGAGGTGAATTCAATGTAATCGTATAGGATTCCCCTACATATTTGTTTACACATTCTGTGTTGAGAGAAGGACAAATCATGAGATCAGTAACTGCAAATACACAAGAATTTCATTTGATGAATCACATTGAAAATATATACTTTTTGACCAATTCATGAAAAGGGAAATGGATCAGCACATTCTTGTGAATTCAGTAAATTCACTGACAAGTTTATTCACTGACTAATATATGGACACATTTGAACTGATAAATCAGAATTGTATAGATCATTACCAAGACCAGCTTTAGCAGTGCACTGTAATGATGTTTGTGGGTTTGTGTTATTTTCTGCCATTATATGAACAATTTCTGTGGGATAGTACTATTTTGACATAGATTAAGTGTTAATGACAAATGACATGTGCATGATTATGCTTGATATGTCAATGTTTAATGGAATTTAATTAGACTGCAAGCAAGTTAGAGAGATATTCAAACACATTAAAATAAGAAATTCACAAAGCCTAAATTAATTAATAATTTAAACTGAAATATAGTTATTTCATATAGATCTAGCAAATCATTACTCACCTTGGGATGCAGTTAAACCAAGAATACAAAGACACAAAAAACTCAAAGCAATGTGGAGATTCATCTTCTAATGTCCATTAGAAGCACAAATGCTAGGTTAGCGGAGAGAGAGCTGTGTGTGAGTGTGTATACGTGCAGTGTATGTGTGTGAGTGTGTGTCACTGTATGTATGCCTGTGTATGGGTGACTGTGCATGTGTGTGAGTGTTTCTGAGTGTTGATGGTTCAAATAAAGAGGAAATGAATCTGTCAGTATGATCAGAGATCATCAGAACACAAACAATCTTCCTTCTCCTCTTGTCATCTTTAGGCTCTCAGTCTGCAATCTGAAACTCCAAACCAACAAACATCCTCATGTTAATTTGCTGTCATGCAAACATACTTTTTCCAAATTGATAAGATACCACTGTAACTAAAAAAAATGACCATGTTTACCGCTGAATGGAAAAGGTCTACAGCAAAGCAATATTTCTCTTGCAATTTTCACCAAATTTCCACATGGCTAAATGCCTCATACAGTAAACGCCTCATTGGACATACAGTAAATGAGTTTAAGTTATTTTAAATAGGCAGGAGCAATCTGGAGTGTGTGTAGTATGAGTTACCGCCACCAGTCTTTGAGTTACTACTGACACCTAGTGACCAGTGTGGAACGTTCACTACATTATTTATACATCACAAATTGAAACTTCCCATATCTTAAAAGTGGAAGCAAAACAATAGGTCTAACTCCATTAAGCCATTTGCCATTTGGAACTTACCAGTTGGGGCAATTTGGCTGCTTATGTCCAGGTCATAGACTCACTCTCCAGGACAGGACAGCAAATTTGTATCTGTATACCTCACCACTTCATTGGATTGCCTTATTTGTTTCTCCTAAATGAATAGGAAAATAGCATACCCTCATTCTGTCATCTCTTCAAATATCTATACCCTCCCTTTTTCTCCTCTTCAGATATGTGTAGCCTACTCTCGTGTTCTACTCTCTTCAGATATTTGTCTTCCTCTCGACCTCTGCAGCTCATCTCTTGTTTCCATATGGATGGAAGGGAGATCTGGATACTGTATGTGGGATCCAACACCAATGTTAGACTTTTACAAAGTCTACATACTGTTCCTTGATGTTTCCTGTAACTGGTAATATCTTATTTCTCTCTATATCCTTTTATCTGCTCATGTTTGTAAACCACTTTGAATCACCTGCTTACGAATGAGCAAATTTACCTAATCTGCCCACTAGAGGGGGCAGACTAGGTAACAATGCGACACAATGCGACACAATGCGACTAATACACAGGAAATTACTGGAAATACCACCAAAGGGCAGATATGATCTCTGAGTTGATTTGCCCACCATCAACCCTCAGCATCTTTGGTGTGCTAATATCCAGAAGTCAACAGCAGATCATCAGTCACACAGAAGCTTGGGCTTTGTACTTCTGTTACCTGGAATACATTTAATTGAACTTTTACTGCTCTGCATTTATGTCTCTTTCAGTCTTAATGCCTAATGGTTAAATAGTCTGTGTAGCACTCCAGCTGCCTGCGTTTAAGACCCGAGCCTGCCAGAGGTCTCAGCATGTAAGGGACATTGGTCTCTGTATTAGCAGAGTTTGTTTGTGGTCGTGAGTGGAGAGGTTTGTTCTTCTGCATACTGTACCAGTATGCACTCACACATGCACACTCACCTATGCACAGGGATGCACGCACACACACGCACGCACGCACGCACGCACGCACGCACGCACGCACGCACGCACGCACGCACGCACGCACGCACGACGCACACACACACACACACACACACACACACACACACACACACACACACACACACGCACGCACACACTCACCCATCCACCAGCATGCATACACCCACCCACCCACCCACCCACACACAGGAAACTATATCTCTCAGTTTGACCTTATTTTCGCTTCTAAGGCAGGTGAGAAGATGAACTTCCAAATTGCTCTAGGTTTTTTTGTGCCTTTATGTTCTTGATTCAAATGCATCCCAAAGTGAGTACTAATTTGTCTCAGATCTGTAAATAAAATAACTACATTTCAGTTGTACTCATTCATTTAAATGAAGGGTGGTCTGTCTGTTGGCTCTTAAGGACTTAAACATGTTATTTTTCCGTTTCAAATCTTTCAGCTGAAAACTCAAACTCTTAAATTAGACCTGTACCACACAAATTTTTTTTCAACAGAGCTCAACCAGACCCCAACTGGTATCTCTTGCCTGGTTATGTGAATCTAGTGCACAAACTAGCCATCTCATCAACAAACAAAAAACAGAGCATACTGTTGTTTCTGTTAGTATAGGAGGAGGAAGGAACAGTAGAATTGTGGTACTGCACAGTTGGATATACTGTAAGTAAAACAAAAATAAATAAACACACACACACACACACACACACACACACACACACACACACACACACACACACACACACACACACACACACACACACACACTATTTAACAAAAGCTACTTGCAAAACAATTGAGACCAACCTGCCCTGATCCTATGCTCTGATGTGTTGTGCTATTTTACAGTAAAAGGAACATGAAGTAGTTTGTTGCATATACAGAATATATACAATATACAATATAATATATAATAGCAACAAGAGTATTTGACATTAGAGCTGCCATGTACAGTATCTAGCCAAATGCAGGCAGTATTTTGCAGAACAAACTAGTAACTTGTTATTGGTGCAGAAAAAGAGCGCAAGAAAGACACAGGAGAAATAGAGCAGATAGCAGGCAGATAATTGATCTAGTTCACAGCAGCTGTAGCACTTCCCAGCTGATTTTCTGAGATGTCTTTAGTGCTCATTTTTGGGAGCTCGATGCCTCTTAGTTGTAATGCAGCTGTAATGTTAAAAACTCTTGTTGGTACATGTCAGATGGTCACCAGCCATGTCACTGCATTATGTTCTCTATCTGGGAATGAACACAACAACCAAATTTCTGGACTTCCGGATTACCAGTCGATTGCATGTGATATCTGTGTGATTACAATTCTGTGAGCAATTCAGCCAAGATAACTGGGTGTGAATTTCATGGTCAGTCCGCAATTACATTAAATACATTAATTTGATATCAAAATAGTGGTGGGGACAATTCTAAGTCCCTACCATACCATCCATTATTGCCCCAATTTCAATTTCTACAGAAATACTTGACGGGGCACAATGCAAGTTAACACATGTTTTAATCCAGCAAAGGATTCACAATAGACATAAGCAACAATGAGAGTCTAGGCCCAGTCCTGGGTCCAGGTCATCCGTTCTGTGCATGTCATATAATACCGTTGAACCTGGGAGGTGAATCAGAGAAAGCAAGACAGTGTAAAAGGAAGTTGACGATAAAAGACAACTGAAAGGTTGAAGAGTTGCAGATCTCCTGAGCTAGACTGAAATATATATCCTGTGACATAGGCCAGTGATAAACTAAGTGAACAGGGCTGTTGCTCATTTCTAAGTTACAGGGTGAAGCAAACTAACATGACATGCTTTTGTTTATTGGTTTATTTGGTAGGAACCATGCATATTTACAGTATGAACATTGTTGTATAGAAAAATACACCCATGTAAATATGCCAGAATTAGTCAAATGACTACTTTTCATCTGTAGTCCCCTGGCAGGTAAAAAACATATCTAAAAAAGATAATAGACAACAAAAAAGACAAAACATGGACACCACAAAAGGTACACATAAAGATGACAATCTACGCCAAGGCAGAAAAACAAACATACATGCAGACAAACAAGCAGACACGCTGTCCAATGAGCTTGCAGTTGCAGATGCTCTGGGTCAGTGCAGGGGAAGAGAGCTTGCAGTTGCAACGCTTGGGGTCAATGCAGCAAGACAGCGCTTGCAGTTGCTTGCAGTTGCAGATGCTCGTGGTCAGTGCATCAGGAATAGATCTTGCAGTTGCATATGCTCCTGCTCAAGTGATAAGATGATTTAAGAGTGATTCAGTGACTAAGAGTTGGCCCGAGTTGGCCAGATTCTGTTCTCACAGTGCTGGAGCCGAGTTCTGGCACAGCAAGCACTCATTCACTCAGTGCTATTTTTAAAGCTTTTTTTTGTCAATACTTTTTAAAATTTAAACAAGATTAACATTTCAATTAAATCTTAAAAATAGCCTAACAGTTCTGTCATTACATAAAAGAATGACAATAAATATGACAATAGGACATTTTGCAGATTAAAAAGTAACACAGAGAATAACGTGACTTATTATCTCTCAAGTCTAGGCCACAAAGGACAAACAGACACAAATCATTTCAATGAAGAAAATGTGTTTATTAAACTTCCATTTCATTTTACAATAAAGCTGCCATTCAACTCTCTCACACTGCATCATAAGCACACCATCTGTATAAATCCCAATTGCTTTCACTGAAGTGCGCTTATGAGTTGAGCCTCTGTCAATAAAACTGAGTGCTTATGCTCATACTGACACACACACACACACACACTCACACACAAACGTGCATACAGCAGACATTAATAATGGTAGGAGAAAACGTTAGTTACATATGCTACATACCTTCATAATTATGAATAAACTCGGAAAAGTATACAATAAAGTACAATATATTTGTAAAAAGTACCCGGAGCTATGGACGTCTGTTTTGGCAATACGATATACATCTGAAATAGTTATTAATGATAGCTCCTGTAAACACCGGCTGTACAAGGTAGCATAACACGCTGCGTTAACGAACGACCGGAATTCGATCATTATGTTTTGTAGAACCCGGAAGAAAGTTCCACATAAACCCTATTGAACTAAGCTAGAATGTACTTGCCACTGATACATTTTCAACATCTTTATTATTATTATTATTATTATTATTATTATTATTATTTTGTTTACCATTTAGCTTCCCATTTGATCTAAATCTCAGCAATTTTCAGAGGTCTGCACCTCGCTGACCTCAAAGCAGGCTACAGGCCTGCGCTCATCACGTTTCCTCTTTTGCCGGAGACAGTTCTTGCAGCGGACCACCAGCAACAGAGTTCAAACCAGTAGCAGAAAGCCCACAACAGCCAGTATAGTAAAGCAGATCAACTTGTTATCCGAAGTGTCGGAACCTAGGAGAGAGAAAGCATGGGTATGCCACAATATAACAATTCCAGTTGCAGTAATGATATATCAGAGCAATAGAGAACAATACACAAAATGATATACATTACACACACACACACACACACACACGCATACGCACACGCACACGCACACGCACACGCACACGCACACGTACACGTACACGTACACACACACACACACACACACACACACACACACACACACACACACACACACACACACACACACACACACACACACACACACATATGCAAGGATATGACCAGAATGTGGTAAGGAAAGCTCTTAGGACCACACTAAAGGGTCGCCTCACCTGATGAATATTTCACTTCCTTTGGGTCTGGAGTCCTGGCTAGAACACATTACAGTTTTTTTACGATTGTTTACACACTAAAATATACACACACACACACACACACACACACACACGCACACACACACACATATGCAAGGATATGACCAGAATTTTCAATGTGTTAGAAAAGCTCTTAGGACCACAAAGGGTCGCCTCACCTGATGAATATTCCACTTCCTTTGGTTCTGGAGTCCTGGCTAGAACACATTACAGTAATTCACACATTACTTGGGTCTTATCATTACAAACATGGTAAGACTGGATAGATCATTTTGATTTTGTTGTACTTACAGAAGACACAGAGTCTTGCAACATGTCTTTCAAGTAGCTTTCCATTGCCATCCTGATGTTCAGCTTTGTATGTACAGGCCATTGACATGGAGATATTTGTCAGAGTAAGGGAGCCTTGGTCATCCACATCTGCAGCTGGATCAATCGTTCCCTTCATCCGTTTATAAATGACCATGTCATCACATTTCCAGAGCAGCATATCTCCATCTTGTTGAGGTGAATTCAATATAATCGTATAGGATTCCCCTACATATTTGTTTACACATTCAGGTTCTGTGTTGAGAGAATGAACAGATCATGAGACCAGTGACAGAAAGTGCACCGTGAATGAATATTCTTAAAAATCTCTAATGTGATTACCTGACATATTTCATTTTGTACAAGGAATTTGTTTATGCCACACACACACACACACACACACACACACACACACACACACACACACACACACACACACACACACACACACACACACACACACACACACACACACACACACACACACACACACACACATTCGCATATGCATGAGCAAATGACCAGAATTGTTCATGAGTTAACTATGCTTAGAATCTTACACTTACCAGGGACTTCACATGATACTGTTTCTTCTTTACTGTCTTCCGTGTCGTGACTATTACTTAAACTACATTTGTAGCGATCCTTTACTCCAGGCCTCAGAGGTTTTAGAGGATTAGACTTCTCATTTTTCATCTCAGTGTCGTTGTGGAACCATGTCAGTGTGATGCCCTCAGGAAGGTTCTTAGGACCACACTGGAGGGTCACCACACCTGATGGGGAACATTCCACCTCCAACTTTGGGTCTGGAATCCTGGCTAGAACAGATGAATTCACACATTATTTAGGTTCTGTCAATACAAACATGGCAAGATTGGATAGTTCATGTTCAACTTTCTAAACAAAGTCACTGTTGGGCCATTTTACTTTTTGTTTTACTTACAGAACACACAAATACTCTCAGAGTGTACTTTAATTAATTTCCCATTTTTATTATGGTGTTCAGCTTTATATGTACAAGCCATTGACTTGGAAATATTTGTCAGAGTAAGGGAGCCTTGGACATCCACAATTGCAGCTGGATCAACCTTTCCCCTCCTCCGTTGATAAATGATCTTGTCATCACATTTCCAGAGCAGCGTATCTCCATCTTGTTGAGGTGAATTCAATATAATCTTATAGGAATCCCCTACATATGTGTATACACATTCAGGTTCTGTGTTGAGAGAAGGACAAATCATCATCAAAATCAGTGACCAAAAATACACAGGGATTTCATTTTATGAAGCACATTAAAAATGTATACCTTTTTTGTCCATTTAATGAAAAGGGAAATGAACCAGCACATTCTTGTGAACTCCATACATTCACTGACAAGTAAGTTTATTAACTATTATATGGACACTTCATTTTAACTGATAAATAAAAATTAGATCACTAAGACCATGTTTAAAGGGGTAGTTTGGAACTTTGGACATAGGACCTAATTTCCAAGTTAGTCAGTGTGATATTTATTTATTTATTTATTTTTTAATTTGAGACCGTTTTCAGCGCATTTCATCCAGTCCTTATTGCAGAGTTTGCTGGTGCTGTAGCGCTAGTCAACAGTAAGTAAGTAAGTAAGTAACTTTATTTGTCCCCCAATGGGGCAATTTGTTGTGCAGCAAGTACGGTACGGATCACATACAATCACACACACAAACAACAAACACACACAGTTTAAGAGGTTGCCTATATTGCAGCCATAGTTAAAAACAATAAAAAATAAGATAAAATAAATAAATAAATAAAAGGCTCATCATATCAAAAGTATGAGTGGGAGGGGAGGGGGGGGGGGTTACCTATGTTTTTTTGAGTTTAGAAGTAAAATGGCTGATGGAACAAAAGAATGTTTATATCTGTTTGTTTTGAAGTTGGGGAGTTTGAAGCGTAATCCAGATGGCAACATCTGAAATTCAGTCAGTAAGGGATGAAAACTACCTGAAAGGATAGAATCAACCTTTCTCAGAACCTGCTTCTGATAGAGTTCCTCCAGGCCTTTCTGCTTGGAACCTATGATACTGCTGCTCGTCTTAATGATCTTGGAAAGGGAGTTTTTTTGCTTCACAGAGATAGACCCATACCAGCAGACTAAGGAGAAGGTGACAACTGACTCAACAAAGGACCTATAAAAAAGTGTCATTAGAGTCTTGTCCACATTAAATTTGGCCAGCTTCCTAAGGCAATGCAGGCGCTGCTGGCCTTTCTTGCAGAGCAGAGTAGTATTTGGCTCAAAACACAGTTTATCATCAATGATAGACCCTAAGTACTTGTACTCTTTAACAACCTCTATATCCTGGCCTTTTATGCACGTCTTGACAGTGTTACAGACATTATGCCTAAAGTCAATACACATGTCCTTAGTCTTTGAGGCATTCAATTCAAGAAAGGCATCCTGACACCATGTTAAAAAATGGTCAATGACCGGACCGTGTGAATGTTCTTCATTGTTCAGTAAGCTGACAATAACCGTGTCATCAGCAAACTTCACAAAGTGTCGGTTTTCAGTCCCAGAGCGACAGTCATTTGTATACAGAATGTAGAGGAGGGGGGAGAGCACACACCCCTGAGGAGAACCAGTTGATGTGAGGGCCAAGTCAGAGAGATGTCCATTTACTCTCACTCGCTGGGATCTATTTGTGAGAAAGTCTAATATCCAGCCCGCAAGGTTAGCCTCCAGTTTGAACTGATGCAAGAGCTTCTCAACCAGCAGATGGGGCTGGATGGTGTTAAAGGCTGACGAGAAGTCCACAAACAGTAGTCTGGCGTGTTTTTTGTTTCCCTCAAGATGTTTAAGGATGAGGTTGAGTACTGTTACAGTTGCATCCTGAACCCCCCTGTTGAGTCTATATGCAAACTGTAGTGGGTCGAGGAGGCTCTCCGTCCTGAGTGTCAGTTCTCTTTTGACCAGTTTTTCAAAGGACTTCATCACAAGTGATGTGAGGGCTATGGGTCTATAGTCATTTAAAGTTTTTGGATGGCTATTCTTAGCAACGGGGACTATAGTTGAAAGTTTCCATAAGTCAGGGACCTTCTGTTGGGACATAGATTGGTTAAAAATATAATTAAAAATTGGGCCTAACTGTTCTGCACAACAGGAGAGAACGCGGCTGCCAATGTTGTCTGGGCCAGGACTTGTTTTGGCTTTGCAGTGTTTAAAGGTGTTCACAACACTCTGTGCAGAGAAACAGACAGCTGATTGGGACGGGGACAGTAAAGATTGTCTATGGCCAGCAATTTCGTTGCTGAAATCATGTTTGTCAAATCTTGAGTAAAAATGATTTAGTTCTTGGGCCAGGGATATGTCTGAAGGGAAGTCTTTCAGTGCCACCTTTCTCTTTGTTTTGTCGTTTTGACCGACCATTGTTTTGATGCTGTCCCAAGCTGAGCCTAGGAGGTTATTGCTCAGTTTGTGCTCCACTTTGAGTTTATAATCCCATTTCGCCCTCTTGATTTCACATTTGATCTCCTTTTGGATGCTGTGCAATTCCTGAAGGTTATTTTGACTGAATGCCAGCTTTTTCTTTTTCAACAGGTCTTTAAGTTGTTTTCTCACCCATGGCTTGTTGTTGGGGTAGATTCTGACAACTTTTTTAGGAATTACAGTGTCCTCACAATAGGCAACCCATGAGCTGACCACTTCAGTCAGTTCATCAATGTCCCGAGAGGAATTGACAAACTCCTCCCACAGGGTACAGTCCAAGCAGCCTTGCCAAGCAGTATGTGATAGGGTGTCACTAAGTACAGTCTTACCCACTCCACAGTTCACCCGAGGCAAATAAATTATAATGTCAGACTATCAATTATGTTGATAGAATAATGTTAGAAATAAAACTAAGCAGGGCACTAAGCAGTGAAATGTTGTGCTATTTGTGATTTCGTGCTAGAGTCTATAGATGAACTGCCATCGGAAAAAGAGGGTGCGGTCTCCTTCAGTTCATCTATGATATACGCATCCTGTGACCAGCACCTCGTAAAAAAAACACTGGTGTGCGTTGGTTTCTCCTACTAAGTTTCTGCCATTATATGAACAATTTCTGTGATACTTTAGATGACAGCCCTGTATCTTGATACAGATTAAGTTAGTATACTGGTTTACAAATGACATGAGCATGATGAGGCTTGATATGCCAACGTTTCATTGAATTTAATTAGACTGCAGGTTAGAGGGATATACTTTGTATAACCCTTTATAATACATTAACATAAGAAACTGATCACACCACACAAAGCCTAAATTAGTGAATCATTAAAACTGAAATATAGCTTTTTGATACAGATCTAACAAATGATTACTCACCTTGCGATGCAGTTAAACCAATGTAGAGACACAAAAAACCCAGAGCAAGTTGGAAGTTCATCTTGCAACGTCCCTTAGCTGAGAGAAAGAGTTTCCTGTGTAAATGTGTATACGTGCAAGTGTATGTGTGTGTGTGTGTGTGTGTGTGTGTGTGTGTGTGTGTGTGTGTGTGTGTGTGTGTGTGTGTGTGTGTGTGTGTATGCATGCTGGTGTATGTGTGCAATGCCTTTGATGGTAAGAGGAAATGAATCAGTCATTGTCAGCGATAACTAAAATATTGCCCCTATAATAACTTCACTGCTTCTTTTTATTTGTGTGGTGGTGGTTAGGTGATACTATACCTCAAAGATGGAGTGACTTTATGTTTCATGTGTGTGTGTGTGTGTGTGTGTGTGTGTGTGTGTGTGTGTGCGTGTGTGTGCGTGTATGTGAGAGTTGCTGCCACCAATTTTTGAGTTACTACTGACACCTAGTGATGCTAAGTGAGAAACAAATGACGTATTTTGATGATATTGACTTATTATCATTTTATTACTACTACAAGTCTACAGCATTATTTACATGTATCTCAAATCTTAGTTCACCTAAATGTCCAGGTATTCAACCATTAGCCATGTGCCATTTCCTGGGTCATAGACTCCCAAAATTAGAATTCCCAAAACAGTACAATTGTATTGTACTCCATTGGATTGTTTTGTTTGTTAAATTGTATACTTTCCTTTTCTGCTTTTCAGATATGAGCTCTGTCTCGGTGTCTCCTAGCTTACTCAGCGAACCAGTTTCCTGTTCATTGGCATCACTGTCAACAAGCACTTGAAGAAGAGTGGTTCAGTTACAAATTGTGTGCTCACCGAAAATCCTTCCACTATTTTGTGCAGCCACGGCACATAGGCTGGTGTTTTTAGGAAAAAGGTTGAAGCTAAAGTCTCTCTTGAAGTCGAGCAAAGTGGCACACAGCAGTGCTCCCCAGAGCCGCCCACGGACATTAAGACTATATTATATTTATTGTTTTTGTGTGTGTGATTAACAATTTTCATTTCAAATTTGCACACAGCAAATCAGTACCTCAATGTATTCCTTATCAAATATACTGTATAACTGTATACCTTCATTAAGACATATGAGTATACACTATGATTAGACAAACGAATAACCAATAAATAATAATAGTAAATGTATAAACAATAAGGCACACACATTGCTTGTGAATGTGTATTAACTGTAGTTAGGATAAATGAAAAATAAAATACACAAACAGGAATAAAGAATAAAGAATGTGTCTCCTTACATATTCATTTAGTGCATTGTCCTCTTCCAGACAGCCCCCCCCCCCCCCCCCCCCCCATTTATTTTATAATAAACCTCCAATTTGCCAAATAACTGGGATTCAATGTTCTCCAAATGTCTACCAACCCTGCTTTAGATGTGCGCTGTAGTGTAAAATAAGAACTGCCCAATGCTCCCTACTATGGTCTAAAACTGGATCCAAGAAATAACCCCTCATTTTAATCAACTGTAGATTTTGAATGACAGGCATTTATAAAGTTTTGGCTAACTGGACCAATTCCGTGGCCCATCTTATGAAAATATGACATACTTTCCCCAGTTACAGACCTGTTACAATGTTTACAAAATCAATGGGCCTTAAAGAGGTATGAACAGGACCTTTTATTATGCATGAGGTCTCACTGTATCGCTGATTGCCAGACTCTCTGAATCCTGCTTACTTCTGAATGTGTGACTTTCCCAGCCCCCATCTGACCACTTACCCAGGCCTGCCCAAAGATAGAGCGCAAAGCCACCACAGTTTTATCTTCATCTCCCGTTTCACTATTTTTAAAGTCTCAGAATATGCTACCTTTAGGTTTTCTCGGCATCTTTTCATGTAGGCTACACTCCTAAAAAACGGTTCTCGGGGTGCTATAAAGGCTTTAAATAACCCTTATGATTCCTTCAATGATAGGGCCTAAATGGTTTAAAGAACCGTCAACGTCACCTTTATTCGTGAAATATGTTTTTTTTTCCAAAGGTTCTTGTATTTACAAACGTGCAACAAGCATACATCTGTCATGAATGCTTTTGCCTTCAGTTGTTTGCCATTGCCAAAACGGCATTTTTTTATGGTGGGGTTAACGTTTATGAAACTTCCTAAGTTTGACCTATTGTTTCCAGGTGATGTCAGCTCAGGCATGTTTGTTAACAGTTGAAACTTAAGGCTAACCACACCCAGACAGTTAAGGTGTTGTTTAGCAGTCAATTGGGTACGTCTCAACTCACAATTCACGGCCCTTTAACCGGCAGATCGGGCTATACAAACACACAAGTGAGTCACACTAGTGCGCGTCTCTGGTTCCAAGTTGGGCGCAGGATGCATAGCCGGTACCGTGCGTGGCAGATGGAAGCCTTGGCTCTCCTGCATCAGGTGCGCTCTCGCAACAACATCCAAAGCAAAAGGATACTCCCGTCCGCTCACGAAGACAACGTGGAGATGAGTCTCCCGGTCACCCGGGTGTGCCACGGCATCTCGACGCAAACTCTTGCACCTCGAAGGGGTTTGACAATCGCTGAAAGGGCGCGCGGAAGCGTGCTGTTGCGCTTAATGGACACTCTCTCCCATATCATCGCTGTAGAGGAGGATATGTATGCGTCACATACACTATTCATATTTCCAAAGGTATGTAGGCTACCCAATGGGCTACACTATTAGAGAATTGGCCCGTAGTCATGCTCCGCTGTTGGTCTCATTCTTGCCTTTCCCTCTGCTCTCGTACGTTAGGACAGCATTGACCTGAAGAACATTTGTCTGCGAATGGCTGAAGATGACTCTGGGATTTCTCCGAGCGACAGAGATCTACGTGACCTACAGGGATGTTTGAAAAGCATTGCTGAAAAGCTGTTGTCTCTGTGTAATGAAAACGAAGCCTCTAGTACTTTTGTGATCCTGAAGCTCAAACAGATCTGTGACGATTTCCCAGAAATGTGGTGATCCAGATGATGGTATTCCACGTTAACTTATCTGCCTCATATGCGAGCGCGTAGCCTACAGTATAATGAAAACGAGCGCAGATTTAGGAATCGAGAGACTACATAGAACCTGAGGGGTGAAGAATAATCTTGTGGTGAATAAAACTACAGTGATTGAGAGCACAGAAATAACGTTCGCATCGGACAGCTCACCCTTTGAAAGTTTCTACGCTCTTGGTGTATTTTTTACAACCTGAAATGATACACCGTCAATGATGATTAAGGCTCGATCAGACGATTTGAGGATTCAGTATTTAACCTTGGCCCAGAAGATGACCCTTATTGACAATTTTAGACGCAGCAGGCTACTTCCTTTCGTCTTAAAAACAAGCAGAGCGGTCTGGTAGACTTTCCTCGAAACCGCCATCATATCCAAAACTATTCTAAAGATGTAGGCCTACTCAATATATGTTGAAAGTGTATGCTAAGGGGTGATTTACAGTTCTTACTCACGTCGCTCAACAGGCTTTACAAGATTTTTGATGTGGGGATCCGGTTCTGTTTGTGAGGCAGGTTTTGCATGAGATCAGCTGTCATTCATTCTGCCTTTCAGATTTTCCGGTTGGCAACTTTGCCAAATAAAAGTGTTGTTTGTTGCAGGAGAGCCCATTAATTGAAAGTGAAATTGGTGGGACACACTGTAGACTAGAAGACAGAGTTAGTGAAAATATTGTGTTGGGAAACGTATTTGATTTCCATTTGATTAACATTAAAATACACACATGAAAACACTGAATTTATCACTTGTAATAGCCTACGTTGTTTGAATGAATGTATAATGTCCAAAATGTCTGACTGTTAGGCCAAATGTCTTGCCTAGGTGAACCCAGAGTCGAACCAGTTAGCATATTATGACATGCTTTGCAGGTCCATCTGAAGGTCCTTTCATTTAAGTCAGTTTATGAATCACCAAAAACCTAGGCCTACAGTATACTTATCCACTCCAGTATAGGCTACTTTATGGGACTTTATGATAACAAGTAAAGAAGTGTGATTTAACACAACCAATGGCTGCATTGATGGCATCAGTAAAACATAAATAGGCTACATGTATTTTCTGATGAGTGGAGTTACACAACTGCATATACAACTTTGTTTACAACAAAATATTTGGTAAAAGTTCACCCATTTAAAGATGATGAGTGTAAATTTTCATTTGAGACTAAATTAAAAAGAGTGTTGCAAAACCTCACAATGTGTCCAAGACATTCTGTGCCAGTGGGACCAACACGCACGACTGGTAACGGTATGTAGGCGCATAAGGTGTATAGTTGTAGGTGTAGCAGGTGTAGCTGCCTGGGCAGGTGTAAGGGTGCCAGTAGGCCCCTGCAGAGGAGGAAGTTGTGGGATCTGGCAGACAAGTGTACAGCAGATGGTACAGTGTTCTCTGTGAGAGACACCATCCACAATTAGGAAGGGGACTCTGAGACAGTGGACAGCCACAGTGGACAGTATCTGATTGAATTTCACCCTGCAGCTCAGGCTGGAAACCTTTTCTATCCTGCTTCCATTACAAATCTGCAGGAACCAATCACACACTGGCTTATCCACCTGGCGCCACCTGATGGCATAATGTGGCATGGCGTGGTGTGATGCGGCGCACTGTGCAACAGGAGAGCATCCATCCATCCATCCATTCATCCATGTGTGAGCAATTACTTGAGAGACTCAGTTTGTTCATCACATCAAATATTATTTTGGTTAAAATTAATTAACAACATAACACAGCAAAGAGTAATTTAGGTATGAGGAAAACACAGAGACATCTCTTTGTGATGAGATGCAAAGGTTCAAAAATCGACATGCATCTATTTTTAATCACACCTACAATAGCCTATAGCTTAGGCCCCTATGTCTGAATTTGCTTTTTTGACATTTACACACAGACACACATCAGGATCAGAATTCGTTAGGTTAGGTCAAACAGAGAGACACCTAAAACAGAGTTAACAACACAAACAAACTGCAGTTATAGGGATGTGCTACCGACTGTACAGTCTGTGCAATACAAGAAGATACAAGTAGGCTACGATAAATAGATAGACAGACAGACAGACAGACAGATCAATCAATAAATCAACATGATTAAGAACAGTAAAAATATACTAAAGATAAAGATGCACATGAATGTAGGCTACTGGGGATTGGTACTGTAGCTTAAGTGCTCTGACCAAAGAGTGATGTAGTTTAACAGAAAGAAATGCCCAAAGGTTACAGTCTGTCTCTGTCTTGTGGGCTTTTCCCCCACTATGAATGGGTGGGTTGTCCCAGGGTGGGTTGTCCAAGCAGCCTGCTTCAGTGATCCTCCAATGTCCCAGAATCCCCACAGAAAGCACGTTCGACGTATACCAGATGACGTGTCTGTCAGAGAAGAAAGTGGGTTACGCTGGCAAGCAAGCAGTCTCCTTATGGTAACTGTTCCGCCTTATCATCACAAATGACTTGGAATTGCCAGTAGGACGTGGTTTTGCATGTAGATACTCCTGAAGAAGCAAATAGGCAGTCAACTGCACAAAAATGTGCATCTTTCGCCCCTCTCACACTTTTCTAAGCGTTTTTTTTGTGGCCGGGGTCCTGCAGTACGCGACAAGTTTCTATCTTCCGGGTTTGGCCCCTGTTAATTTTTGTGAGAAAGATTCGGGGAAAGAGAATGAAGTACCTGACTGCAAGGTAGGTGTTTTTTA
Source organism: Sardina pilchardus (assembly GCF_963854185.1). Classification (NCBI taxonomy): domain Eukaryota; kingdom Metazoa; phylum Chordata; class Actinopteri; order Clupeiformes; family Clupeidae; genus Sardina; species Sardina pilchardus. The sequence goes on from NC_085016.1 coordinate 7,268,551, forward strand.
ATGACAATCGTAGTGTTTATGTTTACGCAGATTGCATAAATTCGGTTTTGAGCGAACGTCAGTCAAGCCATTACCAGTCTCTGGCTGTCCTAACGTTAACATGGCTTAGCAGGTAACGTGAATGTTAACGCTAGCTAGTGCTACCAATCGCCAATCAAGTCATATTTTCTTGCACGACACCCATTACTTCTCTAAACTTAAAACATATAACTATGACTCTTTAACTTCCTTGCCATATTTGTCAGTTCGGGTGGTTACTGCCAAATGATATTGGTTAACCTTAACTGCTTACAGTGAGGCTTACACCCATGGCTTAGCTAACTTGCTAGCTATCTACAAAGCTAATGGTAAGGTAACGTTAGCTGTTTTTGAACGCCCTCTGACAGTTTACTAGCTCAATGGCTGGCTGATGTTCGTCATTAGATAAAGTGAGGTGGTAATTTACTGTATAGTAATTGTTCAGATGTCCAATTCAGCTCGTTGTCGTACGAATGTTGACATTTGGAGCGACAGACTGCGACTTTGTCATGCTAGCAAGTCCTCACCGGTGTTGTGATAACGTTGCAAATCAGTTGGACTTAGACAGCATTTAGAGAACACTGTCAGTCACCCTGTTTAATTGATTTGTCAGAGAAACAGAAAAGAAACAACGAGCTTGGAAACTAACGCGTCCATATGTTTCATTTTCAGTCAACCATTGAGCTGTTTGTGAATAGGCTGGATTCAGTGGAGTCCGTTTTGCCATATGAGTACACTGCGTAAGTAAACACCGACCCTCTTGGATTTGATAGTCTTTACATGAAGCACATAGATCGTGTGTTCCAGACTAGGTGCACACTCACACTTGCAAGTCAGGTGTCACTTTGCTAAAGGTCTGATTAAACCTGTCTAATTACATTGTGTACGTGTAACTATGTATGATGCTGCAACAGCATGCCAATCACTCACTCAGAATGCGTTCTCTACACATACTTCATACTTGACACATACGCCTCCTACAGGTGTAGACAACTTTACATTCAGATCCCATGTACAAAGTAACATACATATCCTACGAGCTTCTCTCTCTCTCTCTCTCTCTCTCTCTCTCTCTCTCACACACACACACACACACACACACACACACACACACACACACACACACACACACACACAGTTCATACTGTCAGTCATGTTGTGTAGCTGCGGTAGGGAAATGTGCAGTCAGCCATGTCTGCTTTCTGCACTGAGGAGGAATTGTTCAGGTAGCAACAGTGACTCTTTTCACGGCAGGCCTAGCCCTGCAGGGCCTAGTCGGGGTTCTGATTGGGAACTGCTAGAAAAAAGGGAGGGCTTAAAATAGTTTGTCTGTTATACTTCTAATGCACTGGCGGTGTGCTTTTTCTGTCTTTCATGTTTATGGGAAGTATTTCAAAGAAATCGCTGTCATAAGCAACGCAAATGATAAAGTTAGTAGACCACTGGGTGAGAGAACAGAGCCCTGGGTTTATGAAAGTATGTCACCGTCACCGAAGCTGCAAATAATACAGAGGGCTTAGAAGCCAATGTAGATTTTCCATCCCGCTATAGGAAATTACTGAAAGCAAGACCGTTACTAACACCTTCTGCTAATAAACTGTTTTTTTTTTCTCGATAATGTGCTCTTCTGTTTCAAAGTATTGAAATATTCATAAAAGAAAATGTTTACTTTTAAATATAAGCTAAACTTTGCATAATTAGGTAGGTATAGTATAATTTTGTATAGGACTACATAAGCAAAGGCACAATCGTCTACAGAGCATCCTAAACCAAAAAAAACCCTCAAAAAACCAAACTGACTGATGGGAAAGGAGAATCGCATTGGCTTCTGTAGATCACATAGCCTAGACAACTAATGAAGAACCAGAGGAGTTTCATGTGACCCTGCCTTTCCAAACTTCTCTTTTCAGCTGTCTGTTGCTGCTTATTCTTGTGTCCACATGCGTTCTTAAGAGGTAATTGGTAGTGTAGTGTAGGGACCGTGGAGCCATGTCAGGGGTGGTGGACAAATAAAAGATATACCACAGATCCTGTTTGGTCAGAGAATGCTCTAATGTGCTCTTGATTGTTTAGATCTGTTTGCTTTGTCTAAAATATCAGCTCAGTATTTGAATAATACAACATCTTTTCTGAATACAAGCCAAATTGTTTAAGGTCGGAAACTCGAGGTAAAATGATGTAGGAATTCCCTTTTTCATAATTTCCCATTTCCCATCAAGGCACTGGGTGGATGCCCATTAGCCATTAAAACTGTCAAAAAGGATCATGTTTCTACCAACAACAACAGGAGGGTATAGTGCGGCCTTCCAGGCTTGCATCTATAATGTCAGAGACATACTCCTTATTCAGTCAGTGTGTCATCAAAATGAGTTTGCAGCCATTATTTTAAGATAAAAGAAGTACATTGTGTTACTGACAGACTGACAAGCCATCACCTACATATTTGTTTTGTATATCTTTTTATTTTATTTTTTTTCATGACGGTCATTTTGCTCGTCCTAGACACCCAGTCTGCGAGTGTGCCCGTCAGTTTATCAGTTATCAGCTTCAGTTATCTTGATTTGTCTTATTTTGATTCTTCAGTGACTAGTGTTTCAGTTAACCAATCTCGCCAGGTCTGTCCTTGGAAGTTTATCATGGTGTCCTCCCAGAAATCCATTTTCTTTTTTTTTCTTTTTTTAACTATCACCGTGTGATAGCTTATAGAAAGGAGTGGGCCTACATGTTTTTTCACCTTCAGTGTATGCATGTTGTGATTTATGGAACATCAGTGTGATACAACAAACTTTTAGAAGTCATTTTGGGAGGCCCCATACATACCTATTTGTTAGAAGTAATAATAATCAGGTTTATTGTGTTTAGCTGTAGGACAATTCAAGACTTTGACATTTAGTTTACTGATAAAATGTTGTTGTCCTGATTATTGACCGTACTCTTCCTGTCTCCTACAGATTTGACTTCTGCTCCAGTGATAAAGAAAACCGTCCTTCTGAAAATCTGGGACAGGTTCTGTTTGGAGAAAGAATTGAACCCTCCCCTTATAAAGTGAGTAGATTTCAACACATATGTACATCCACAGAATGTTTGGTTCATTGTCATGTATTAGTTGAATTGCGAATAGTGAGTAGTCACCAGTCCTACCTCTTGCCTCTCCTCGGTCAAACCCTGGGGCCGGATTCACAAAAACAATCTTAAGTTAAATCTTAAGTTGATTCCTAAGAAAATTAATAAGAAGTCCTTAAGATTGTTCTTAAATGGCCCCAGCCGTGGTGCGACTGGCTGGGGCACCTGCACCACACGCCGGCGACCCGAGTTCGATTCCCGCCCCGTGGTCCTTTCCGGATCCTACCCCGACTCTCTCTCCCACTCACTTCCTGTCATTCTCTCCACTGTCCTGTCCAATTAAAGGCATAAAAAGCCAAATAAAAGAATCTTTCAAAAAAAAAAATTGTTTTTAAATGCTATTCACCAATATTTTCTAAAGAATTGTCGTATTTCTTAGGAACTTCTTTGTTTTCCCACTTAAGAACTTCGATAAGAATGCCCTGCAGGCAATTTCTTTGCAATGTTTGTTTTGCATTTGTGGTAGTGCTTGAAAGTTCACGTCAGCATACAATAAATAATTGGTCTGGCACTTGCTGTACTTCAAGGCTACAATGTTTGCAACAATATGCCAATCTTAATGTCTAATGCCATCCAGTTCATGTGAAACATGACAGAAAGTAATACTAGCATTAGTCTATTGACAGAGGGCTGGTAGCCAATGGTTTGGTCAATAAGGCTGGAAGTATACAACTAATCATTCGTGAAGCAGACATTTATCATGACTTGCCGTTTTTTCCCAGAACGAATGGCTTTATTTGCAGAGCTTTCGGCCCTCTCCCTAAACGTGTGTGTGTGCCTGTCTTTGTGTTCCAGTTTGAGTTCAAAAAGAAGGAGGAGTGCAAGCATGTGTGCACCAAAAAGTATGACACAGGCAAGGCCAATGACAAGGCCATCGTGGACTTCCTCAAGAAAGGCATGCTGCTCAACTACCAGCACCACTGGTAAGGAATTTCTCTCCTTCTCTCTCTCTCTCTCTCATTCTTTCACTTCCTCTGCCATGTTCTCTCCCTCACCTTTGTTTAGCTGCGAGCTGATGAAAAAGCGCACCAAGCTATTCAAGTTCAAGTTATTTATTGTCACATATACTTTGCAGTAATAGGATTGTAAAGTACCACACATAGCCAAACTATCCATATATGTACAACACATTATACAGTCATTTCACACACACACACACAACCACTATACTTAGAGCACAAATAAGCCTTATTGGTATGTGACATGTCCATTCAGTATTCTGACAGCTTGCGGAAAGAAACGTTCTCTGAACCGTGTGGTGTGGGCGGTGATGCTCTTTGCACCCTGTTTGTGTACAAGCGCATGGTCAAACACACACACACACATACACAGGCATTAACACATGTTAAGTGTTTTGGGTGTAGAGACAGGCCCTGTAATGTATGTTGTGGTCTGCAGGATCGTTGACAACATGCCAGTCACGTGGTGCTATGACGTGGAGGACGGTCAGAAGTTCTGCAATCCGGGATTCCCCATCGGTTGCTACGTGACCGAATCCGGTCGCCCCAAAGATGCCTGCGTTGTCAACGTGAGTCTGAGGCAGAAAGCAATTCTGTGTGTCGCATATAGCTGTGTGTGTCGATGTAAATATGTCTGAATGTGGGGTGGTGAGGTAGGTGGTCTTTGTGAGTGTATGTATTCTGTACAAATACATACAGTTCTCTCTTCATGTGTTTAGTGCAGTGTGCATGGCCGTTGAGGGATATGTATTCTGTTGTAGTGCTGGCTATCACCAGACTAAGCTCAATCTTTTAAGATTGAACATTAGTCTGGGGAGTCTGTGCTGTATCTCTACTGCCCAAGAGGCTTGATCAATGGGCATAGTTCAAATGACTCTACACTTGGATTGGTCCTTCAACCAATCAGACCAATGATCCCGGTGTGCCTGGTGGATAAGCCAGTTTGTGATTGGCTCCAGCAAACGTGGACAAGAAGCAGGGGAGGTAAATGTGCAGGTTTCCAGCCTGAGCTGCAGGGTGAAATCCATTCGCCGGCAGATCGGACTGGGTTTACCCAGTTTAGTGCTGACTAAGAATTGAGTTACCTCTCCATGACTTCTTACAGTGAATGCTCATGAAAGTGAGGTCACCAGTCCTACCTCTTGCCTCTCCTCTCTGTCAAACCCTGATCCTAGGACATCTTGTCACTTTTTAACTAACACATGTCCACGTGTTCCTCTCTCACTCTGTTTCATTCTCTCTCTCTTTCTTTCTTTCTTTCTTTCTCTCCGTCGCTCTGTCCAGTCTGAATTTAACGAGAAGGACACATTCTACATCTTCAACCATGTGGACATCACCATCTACTACCATGTGGTGGAGAACGAGGCCGCTGGTGCCCGGCTAGTCGCCGCTAAGATGGAGCCCAAGAGGTGAGGGTGTTCGGTCATCACCACCATAGTTCGGAAGTCTACCGTAATTTCCCCACTATTAGCTACGGCTTATACATTGATTTTGCAAATTTCTTCAGCTATGAGGTTAATACAGGTGGGGCATTTAATATGGTGTTAATATGGTTTTGTTTCTTTTAACTGGCATGAAACACTGTCCTGAGGCTTATACACAATGCGGCTAATATGCGGGAAATTACTGTAGTCCTCTCCGTGTTGTCCTGTATTGTTAGTTGAATGCTAACATGCCGTGATTTGGCTATCGCTGTCCTAAAGCTTCAAGCACAAGGAGAACCTGGACTGCACTGGTGGCCCCATGGACCTGAGCAACAAGTTTTCTGGAGAGCTCAAGATTGACTATACTTACTCTGTGCAGTTTCTGGTGAGTTCTCATACTAGCTCTTGGTTATGGTTATGGTTATGGTTATGGTTATTTAGCAGACGCCTTTGTCCAAAGCGAACACTAAAGAGGTTTTTTTTTGTATCTATTATATTGTTGTATTTGTATTAGAATGATGTTTCCAAAATCATTTCAGTGGTTCATCAACTTGTAACAGGTTGAACGGCACCTCTGCAATCGCGTCGCAGTCCACACTTTAGAAGTTTACCAGATCGGGTAGCGGATAGTTCGATGGAATGAGACATAAGAAACTATACATTTGACTTGCTTCAATCAATGTCACAATACATTATACTTTCACAGAATCATGCAACATACTCTACCTTGTCTGTGGACATCGTTGTTTGCTGGATAAACAAATGGCGTGCGTGTGCCAGAGGAAAGGTGCTTTAGTGTTGCTTTAATTATTGCCATTTCAGTCCACTAAAGATAATAGCACGGAATAGTGCAGGGAGCAGATTCTCACGCTGCTGAGGACTCACAGTGAGCTACATCCCATCACTTCACCAGTTCAAGTCTGGGTTGTTTTTTCAGTGTCTACCACTTGAGGGCGCACTTTGCTAGCCCCCCTGAGTGTATTTATCCTAACCCTTTCTTATGTTATTCATGTTACCCAGAGGGCTAATCATAAGGGCCGTGGGGAAGATTTGGATGTTTTGTTTTGTGTCCCTTTTTCCCCTCAGGAGTGTAAACCCCAGCTGATTATGGGTTACATACACTACCCTTCCCTGCAGCATAATGCATCACACTATTATATCGAAGTGAAATCTGCGAGACCACATGCAGCATTTTCAAAGCAAAATATTGGAACTTTAGGCCTGTTTGTTTTGTTTTGAACTATCCGTTGGCATGTCCCACTCCCCACTCCAGAAAGCAGTCCGTGCTCGCCACTAAAGCTATACTGCAGTAATTTCCCGCATATAAGCCGCATTGTGTGTAAACCGCAGGACAGTGTTATATGCAAGTTAATAGAAACAAAACTATATCAACACCATATTAACTGCCCCCCTGTATTAACCTCATAGCTGAAGAAATGTTGCAAAATCAATGTATAAGCAGCGGCTAATAGTTGGGAAATTACGGTGCACAAATCCAAAGATAAGAGGCAGCACACTTTTGGGACGGCCCTTCATTTAGTAACTTGGTGAACGGCTCCGCTGGATGGTGTACCGTAATTTCCCAACTATTAGCCGCAGCTTATACATTGATTGTGCAAAATTTCTTCAGGTATGATGTTAATACACAGGGACAGTTAATATGGTATTAATATGGTTTTGTTTCTTTTAACTTGCATAAAAGCACTGTCCTGTGGCTTATACACAGTGTGGCTAATACACAGGACATTTTAGCATGACTATATGCTAGTCTCAGTGCTGTGATGTCTACTGTAAGAATCAAATCTGGCCGGTGAGTGTCAAGGGCAGTATGTGGTTTGGGGTTTTGCAGTTTGTGTGATGGCTGCGGTGCATTCTAAAGCCTGCTTACCCTGCTGTGTGTGTGTGTGTGTGTGTGTCTCAGGAGGATCAGCACATCCGCTGGGCATCCCGTTGGGACTACATCCTGGAGTCCATGCCTCACACCAATATTCAATGGTTCAGGTGAGCTACACACACACACACACGTGCTTGGACACATACATTATCAAACTGATAGTCACCAGTGCACATATATACATCCCATTAATACATAATAATGTACAATAGAGTTAAGTGGATGTATTAAAGTTGTCAAAATTTAGTTAACACCTTTACAGCAGTGTTGCAAAGTGTATGCTAGCAGCACACACTGAATACTTCAACTGTTTTCCGAACCATTGCTTTTGTCATGAGAACATACGCAGAAGACATGTTACAGAAGCCAATGTACAGTAGCCCATTTAACCAGAAGGCAACAACATAGGTAGACCTCTGACTAAATGGGTACTCCATGATTCTTCAACTTACAGTGCGTGTGTATAATGTTTTTTTTTTTTTTTTACTTTTTATGCCTTTAATGTATTGCATTAATGACAGAGACAGTGTAAAGAGACAGAACGTGAATGGGAGAGAGAGTAGGGGTGGGATCCGGAAAGGACCACGGGGCGGGAATCGAACCCGGGTCGCCAGCATACGGTGTAGGTGCCCCAGCCAGTTGCGCCACAGCTGGGGCCTAATATTGACTAGAAACAGCATTTTATCTTGTTTCATGCAGTCACACAGCAGCCTTGGAATGGTTCCTTTTTTGTTGCCAAACAAGATACGTTATGCAATACAAATGAAGGGAAAGCTATTAAATGTATGCAAGTGCATTTCATTTGTATTTGGACTACAGGCATCCTGTAGCAGAGGCCAGTGATGGGTTGGATTGCCAGCCATATTATTGTCATTACAGTCTATCATTCACCCTGTCTTGCAGGGACCTACTTTTTTGCAACCCATTTTCGATTCATATCTGGTGTGTACAATCATCACACACACACACACACACACACACACACACACACACACATTCATGGGGCAGCCGTGGCCTACTGGTTAGGGCGTCGGGATTGTAACCAATGGTTGCCGGTTTAATCCCTGATCAGTAGGAAAAATGTGGGCGGGGAAAGTGGTTGAGCACTGCCATGCCCACATCCACGGCTGAAGTGCCCTTGAGCAAGGCACCTAACCCCTCACTGCTCCCCTTGAGCAAGGCACCTAACCCCTCACTGCTCCCCGACTGCCGCTGTTGAGCAGGCAGCTCACTGCTCCGGGTTAGTGTGTGCTTCACCTCACTGAGTGTTCACCGTGTGCTGTGTGTGTTCACTAGTTCACGGATAGGGATAGATGCAGAGACCAAATTTCCCTCACAGGATCAAAAGAGCATTTATACTTATATACTTATACAATCATGGACAACAACGTATTTGTAAGAAAATGTATAAGTATGGTATTTGTTGATTTAAAAAAAACTCTCGCTCTCTTGCGCACGCACACAAACACACACACACACACACACACAGAGCAAACAGCTTGTTAGGGTTAGTGTTGGTGTGCCGGTCATTCCTGAAATGCAAAGATAAATAGATGTTTCTGTCTAGCATCTTTCTGAATTAGTTTTGTAAGTAGTTAACCTGTTCTTCTCTTTCTGGTCTACAGCATCATGAACTCGCTGGTCATCGTGCTGTTCTTATCTGGCATGGTGGCCATGATCATGTTACGGACGCTCCATAAGGACATTGCCCGCTACAACCAGATCGACTCAGTGGTGAGTATCTTGACGCACGAGAGATCACATGATTTGCTCTAGGATGCACCAGTGTGAGCAGTAGCCCTCATGTACTACGCAAACAGACGTCCTTACAGTACAGAAGTCCCTCTGTACTGCTTTTCTCCCCATCCACATTCTGCTAAAAAAAAAAAAAAAAAAAAAATCCCATTGGGAAAAGCCTCAGAACTTGTTCTGAGAGGTAGACAGCTCTTTTTTTTCTTTTCTTTTTTTTCGCGAAAAGGACACTGCAAGTATTTATAACTAGAAACTAACATGTAAAGTAAATGTTGCCATTTTTTCCCAGAAGAGCATGCCCTGGAATCATGGCCCCTCCATGCTCCATGTTCTACCCCTTTTCCCCCCATGTATTTGATACCATGCAAGTTGCCTAAAAAGAGGAATATAAAGTCATCATTTGACAATTGATCTTAATGCCTTAATGCCAGCTATTTCATGGATCCAGGATATTATGCATCCTGATAAAGTTCCCTTGGCCTTTGGAATTAGAATAGCCCCACATCATCACATACCCTTCACCATAGCTAGAGATTGGCTTGGTGTTTTTTCCAGTGAGCCTATTAGCCTGTCTGATTTGCATTGAGCTCAATGAGCATACAGGATACAGGAACATCTAAACTAGTATCAGTCCCTGAATTATGCTAAGCGAGTAAATAAGCAAATGTCCACCCCAAAGTTGACGTGTTCCTCAAGCAAATCCCAGCTTAATCTGCTGATTTTTGTTATAGTGTTCCTGGCTGAATTTAGCCTTTACTCAGTTTCATAACAGTAGTGTTGCACACATGGAAAAGGTAATGAAATATGTGTACAGTTTCATGTTTCTTTTACAACTATTTGTGCGTACGACAAGCTCATATGCATGTATGGATAGACTACATATTCCATATGTGCGTAGTCTTCTTATGCATTCAGTCAATCTGCCACTCTTTTTCTCGCCGTGTTAGGATGCTGTTTTCTAACGGCTGTTACTGATTTAATGTGAAATGGGCTATGCGGGGCGACATGCTTTTCTATTTCAACCATGAGGTCTTTTGAAGAACGCAAAGAACCCACATTTATCAGAATCACTTACAACTGAGATGACCCTCGTGAACCGCGTATAGCCGGAATACGTTGACCACTTGCTTTGCGAGTGGGATTTCTTAATTCTGTTTTTATGAAATAGCCCTCGGGTTCCATTGTTTAGCCCTTAAGCTCACTATTCATTCTTCATCAGCTATTATGCAATGGCTGTAGCGTTATCTGTGTGTGTGCATGTGTGTGATGTTCCCTGTATGGCTTTGTTTACATATAGCATGTGCATGTCACTCCCATTTAAAACTGATCAGGGCACCGGGGATGAGCACACCAGTATTGGTGTGATGCTGAGTGACAGGGCACGCACGCACGCGCACACACACATACACACACACACACACACACACACACACACACATGTACACACACACACACACACGCATACATGCATGCATGTAATTAAGGGTGATCAGAGGCCTGGACAATGGTTTTACACTGATTAGGAGTGACTGGGGTCCGAGTCTGTGTCATAGCCCCCGTGGCCCTTGCACTAGCACACACACACACACACACACACACACACACACACCTCCCGTTGTCTGGTTGGGCAGCTGGTGGACCAATGATGGTTTGGGGGTTTCGGTTACCCCAGCATACGCTGTACGTTAAGGCTACACAAGGTCACTCACCCATAAATGCCGCTGCCCCCCTCCCCCAATTCAATTCAATGCAATAGAGCTTTATTGGCATGACGAAAACAGGCTGCATTGCCAAAGCATTTCTAATTAAACAGACACTTAGTGGTATATAAAGGAAATCAAATAAAGACAGACATCATACATCCATCCCTCACTCACTCACTCACTCTCTCTCTGTCCGTCCGTCCCTGTCTTTACCTCTCTGTCTCTATCAAATTGAAATTTCGGGACCTTTATTGGCATGACTGTAAAAGTTTTCCACTCACACACACACTGACTCACACTATCTCTCTCCCTCCCCCCCCTCCCTCCCTCCCTGTCGTTCCTCCTTTGCATCTCCCTCCCTCTCCCCCCTTCTCGTCTTTGAAGTGCCCCCCCCTTGCAAGCGTTTCAATCTGGATCAGACTCATTAACCCCAAACTGACAGACAGAGTTATTGCACTGAGCAGCCCTACACACACACACACACTCTGTCCAGCTCATGACCTCGTACTGACCTCAACCTCATCTCCACTGTGTGTGTGTGTGTGTGTGTGTGTGTGTGTGTGTGTGTGTGTGTGTGTGTGTGTGTGTGTGTGTGTGTGTGTGTGTGTGTGTGTGTGTGTGTGTGTGTGTGCGCGCGCGTGTGCGCGCAAGCATGTGCGAGTATGATTCTGATCTTTTTAGGAAGACTGTTCGTTTCTAGGAAGACGCTCAGAGGAGTGTGTGTGTTTATATTTATGGATGCCTATGTAATGCCCTATGCCCATGTGTCCTGCAGGATGATGCCCAGGAGGAGTGTGTGTGTTTATGTTTTTGTTTATGGGTGCCTATGTAATGCCCGATGCCCAGGAGTGTGTGTGTGTGTGTGTTTATTTATATGTAATGCCCTTTGCCCATGTGCCCTGCAGGAGGATGCCCAGGAGTGTGTGTGTGTGTGTGTGTGTGTGTGTGTGTGTGTGTGTGTGTGTGTGTGTGTGTGTGTGTGTGTGTGTGTGTGTGTGTGTGTGTGTGTGTGTGTGTGTGTGTGTGTGTGTGTGTGTGTGTGTGTGTGTGTGTGTGTGTGTGTGTGTGTGTGTGTGTGTTTATATGTAATGCCCTATGCCCATGTGTCCTGCAGGATGATGCCCAGGAGAGGTGTGTGTGTGTTTATATGTAATGCCCTATGCCCATGTGCCCTGCAGGAGGATGCCCAGGAGGAGTTTGGCTGGAAGCTGGTGCACGGCGACGTGTTCCGGCCGCCACGGAAGGGCATGCTGCTGTCCGTGTTCCTGGGCTCGGGCACGCAGATCTTCATCATGACCTTCGTCACACTCTGTGAGTACCGCAGCAGCAGCACAGCTGCAAGCTTCATACACGAGTTGCGTGAAAATGAATTTATTTACTTACTTACTTTACTCTTCTTTTGGATTGAAGCTCAAACTGATTGTAATTCATTGGGCTATTGGGGACCCTGTGGGCACTCAACACACAACTGAGTGGTTTGATACATGTCACAGATAGGTTGATGTCAGTAGCCGCTTGAAATGTGACACAATAAAGTAATGTTTAATAAACTTTTTTTTTTTTTCATAAAACACATAAACTGATGCAGTTTATGCACAATGGGTCTTATACACTGTAAATTACTACACTTTTTGTGATTGTTTGACCAGTTTTGTGCTTGTGTATGTGTCCAAGTGTGTCTTTGTGTGCGTGTGACTTTGCCTGCCTGTCAGGTCATCATCACGTGTATGTATGTGCACTTGATCATAGATGTACTGCTCACGCGTGTGTGTGTGTGTGTGTGTGTGTGTGTGTGTGTGTGTGTGTGTGTGTGTGTGTGTGTGTGTGTGTGTGTGTGTGTGTGTGTGTGTGTGTGTGTGTGTGTGTGTGTGTGTGTGTGTGTGTGTGTGTGTGTGTGTGTGTGTGTGTGTGTGTGTGTGTGTGTGTGTGTGTGTGTGTCCCAATCTAGTTTTCGCTTGCCTGGGCTTCCTATCTCCGGCCAACCGTGGCGCTCTGATGACGTGTGCCGTGGTGCTGTGGGTCCTCCTGGGCACGCCAGCCGGCTACGTGGCAGCCCGCTTCTACAAGTGTGAGTGGACCCTAATCTTAGCCTGACTCTGCCCAACCTTTGACCCCTCAAGGTCAAGCTCATTAGGAGCCATAAGCGCCACTGGAGCGTGATGCAGAGTGCTACTGCCCTATTGTCTGAACTCATGAAGGCGATAGTTCAGTTCAATTCAGTTCACAAAAATTTATTCGTATGGAGCAATTCCAGGAAAAAAAGACATATAAAAAAAAAAACACACACACACACAACACGTCAACATGTAGCAGGGACAAGATGACATACAGCACACCACAATGGCCGGGTTTTCCAAATTCGTTAAGAAGCTCTAATGTGCTAAGAGCTTCTTACGAGCGCTCTAAGAGTGAGAGCTTCTTAACGAATCTGGGAAACGCAGCCAATGACAGTAGTACACAGCAGTGACAAAACTTGGCAAAGACTGCAGCATAGATCAGATGTCCAGCAGTAGGCCAGCATTAGGTCACAGTGAATAAAAATAGGGTTACTGAGTGTGGTGGCCAGTTCAAAGGGTGTTTGACACTCACAGATGGATGTGGAGCTGGATATTGGCTTGTTGACAAGACAAGAGACAAAGTCCACCTCCACTGAGACAACTCTGTCATTCTCAGTGGGTACGTTTACATGGACATTAATATTCTGATATTAAGCCGATTTAGACAATATTCCGGATAAGACGCTGGCATGTAAACAGCATTTTCTGATGGCCTTAATCCAAATAAGGTCATAATTGGAATAATCATTCATTGAATTAAGACATGTGGAGCATTCTGATCATGTTCTTTTTTTGTTACTTTAATTTTTATTTGATGAACACATAAGACAATAACACATACATGCCATATAGAGGGTAGAAGACACAAAGGATAACAGATTTGGGGGAAACAAAGTAGACATACATTCATGAAGACAACAACAACAACAACAACAACAGCAACAGCAAAAAGAAACAAGACAGGGCAAAGCAAAAAGCTGGAAATAATAATGAAAAAGAATAATAATCATGTTATTGAGGTACAATGTATGCATGTATACACCTTAATCGCTTTATGTGCTGTTACGATTTATAGTGAAAAAACTTTCACAGAATCAGAGTCTTTGTTAGTAAAAATCGGACCATGCTTTGCTACCTGTAAACAGGAATATGAATGGAATAGTCCATCAACAAGTCATGGAAACCTAATAATCTCAATATTGTCTTATTCTGAATGAGGTCAATAGCTGTAATATTGACGTCCATGTAAGCATAGTCAATAGGGTCTCGACGGAGTGCTGATTGAATCCATCCATAGGCCAAGAGTCAAGAGGGCATTGTCATCAATGGTTAAGGGCAAGCGATATTTCCATGCATGTCCCAATAGAAGAACTATTGATGATGATAATGATGATGGGTGGGGTGGAAATAGAGAGTGAAAAAGTCTTCAAAATCCTTCAAAAATATCAAATGTGAATGTTGGTGGGTGATGTAGTCATGGTCCAATTAAGCCAATTTAGACAATATTCTGAATAAGACTCTGGCATGTAAACAGCATTTTCTGATGGCCTTAATCCAAATAAGGTCATAATTGGAATAAGCATTCATTGAATTAAGACATGTGGAGCATTCCGATGTTATGTATTCATGTTATTGAATGTTGGTGGTGATATAGTCATGGTCCAGTTTGTTCAAGCGTCGGTGTTCAAGTGTGTGTCATGTTCTGAGCTCTCTCGTCTCCCTCGTGTCCCTCTGCAGCATTCGGAGGAGAGAAGTGGAAGACCAACGTTCTCCTCACCGCTTTCCTGTGCCCGGGGTGAGCTCCTCATTAGTACTCCGTTAGTAGCACATAATCGATAGCACACATCAGTATGTCATTGGTGTTTTTACAGGGAATATCTTTTGAAGGAGTTAGACTGCACTCACAATAGCGAAGGTGCCAGACAAACAAAAACCGAGAATCAAATAGGCAGCCTGGCTTTCGGTCAAAACGACCATTTAACAAGGAATGTAAAAAATGGTATGGTGTGGTCACTGTGTATGTCAAGGGTATCATGATCAGTAAACACCAACAGCATGGCCCCAGCCTGCACCACACGCCGGCGACCCGGGTTCGATTCCCGCCCCGTGGTCCTTTCCGGACCCCACCCTGACACTCTCTCCCACTCACTTCCTGTCTCTCTCCACCACACTATCCTATCCAGTGCTTGAAGTGGGCCGGAACGCAGCGGAACGCAGTTCCGGAACTTCTGTATTTTCGTCTTTTGGGTTCCGCCACTTTTTTCTGCGTTCCGGTACTTACTGAACTGATCCGACGCAGCGACAGTGGCCCACTAATAGACAATATCACAAGACTGATAAAACACTACATTACCCACGAGCCACGACAGTGCCCTATCACACTGTTTCTCAATCTATGGGTCACGGACCGGTACCTGGCCGCGGGAAGATTACTACCATCGGGCCGCCGGCCGAACCTCTCTGAAACGCACCATGCGGCCGCGGCCGAACCCATTCTTCTCAGTCATATTGCTGCGCGAGATTGTCGCACAGAATTAACAGGCATATCATATGAAACTGCAGAACCTGACCTTTCCAACGGCACTAGCCGCTAGTTTCTATGATGAACGGTTCGCGAGATAATTAGCGTTGAAAATTACAGTTACAGACAAAAAATAATGTCACTTTCAGTTTTGCGTCATACTCATTCTTCTCTGTGAAATAGCTCACGATTTCGAAACTGCCCTATGGCAAACTACATGTCAAAATAAACAGGAGATCCTACTGATTCCAATGGAGTATAGAATGTCTCTGTATATCCTTTTTTGAAATCACATCAAATTTCTGCATTTTTCTTATACCTCCCCATTTCCCCCACTTCAAAAGAATTTATTTTTCAAATCAGAAGTTGTATTCAAACACCTGTTTGTCATAGCGATGGCAGATGCTTGATATGCCATTTCAGAACCCAAAATAGTAATAGAAAGAACACTTACAGTCACACTCTTTTGTTCTGACTTTTTACCTTGAATCTCTGTTCTTGGCCAGATGTTATTGTTAATTAAATCAACGTAACAAGGCTACAGCCTATTTCACAGTTTTCTTCAACTGGGACTTTAGCCCCAGTCTATTGTTAGGCCTACAAGTAGGCTATCACACTGGTGTGGTTCATGTTGTTTTACAGTAGGCCTAATGGTTTTTCAGTATTCATTTGTGAATTAGAAAAAAGTAGTCTAGGCCTATAGGTTATTGCTTGAAAGTGTTTTTGAACCAACACATCCTAAAGACTTTTTTTCACCGCACAAATGTCGGAAAATTAGAGTTCCTGCACTTATTTTTTCCCACTTCAAGCACTGATCCTATCTGATTAAAATGCCTAAAAGCCGCCCCCCCCCCCCCCCAAAAAAAAAAAAACAGCAACAGCATAAAATAAGGGATTGTGTCCCCTCGCTTGACCCCTGCCCTGTGTCCCCCCCCTAGCGTGGTGTTTGCCGACTTCTTCCTGATGAATCTGATCCTGTGGGGCGAGGGCTCGTCGGCGGCCATGCCCTTTGGCACGCTGGTGGCCATCCTGGCGCTGTGGTTCTGCATCTCCGTGCCACTCACCTTCATCGGGGCCTACTTCGGCTTCAAGAAGAGCGTGAGTGAACCCCCACCCCAACCTCACCACTGACCTCTGACCTCCCGTGACCTTGTGACCTCATGATCTGCCTGCCTTTATCATCCGTTGCTTCCTCACGCGAACCGCTCGGTTTCTCTCTCCGCGAGCCTCTTTAACTTTCTGTCCTTCTGTCTTTCTCTTCCATCACTAAACCCTTTTCCCTTATATTACTATGATGAACACATTCCACAACTAACTTCATAACCTCTCATACCACAGCTACAGGCATGCAGTCATACATGGATGTGAATTTAAATACTGACAGATTTTAATTTGTACTACGGTTAGTTTTTTTTTTCCATCTTGTTTTTTTATTGTTGAAACAAAAGTGTATGTAAAAAAGTTGAACGCAACATATCATGTAAAAGATCATTTTATTGACTACAGGCCATTGAGCATCCGGTTCGGACCAATCAGATCCCTCGTCAGATTCCAGAGCAGTCGTTCTACACAAAGCCATTCCCCGGCATTGTCATGGGTGGAATCCTGCCATTTGGTTGCATCTTCATCCAGCTGTTCTTCATACTCAACAGCATCTGGTAAGATGCTCAGCCAGACAGCATAGTGTGCGTATCCGCGTGTGTGCGCTTGCGTACAGTACGTGTGTATATATGGACACGTGAGGGAAAAAGTCATGAACATGAACTGTTCTCATGAATTCATTGGTTGATGTCCCATAGATCATAACAATGTCAGTGTTTCACTTTTCCAGACACAAGTCACGATGGCACCTTTAAGGCCTATTTAATGACATTCAGTGTACTACTTGTAGAAACAAACTGATACACGTGTTCATTTTGTTGTGTGGTTCTTCCTCCCAGGTCCCATCAGATGTACTACATGTTTGGCTTCCTCTTCCTGGTCTTCATCATTCTGGTGATCACCTGCTCTGAGGCCACCATCCTGCTCTGCTACTTCCACCTGTGCGCTGAGGTGAGACGCTCGCTCAATACAGGCCACATTCAGACAGGAGATGGACCCTAATTTCCCTACTATTAGCCGCGGCTTATATACAATGATTTTACAAAATGTCTTCAGCTATGAGGTTAATACAGGGGCGCAGTTAATATGGTTTTGTTTCTTTTAACTTGTACAAAACACTGTCCTGCGGCTTATACCCAATGTGGCTTATATGCAGGAAATAACTGTAGCGATGACAGCCGATGGGACTGTTAATGAAATTCGTTAGTGTGGGGATAGCAGGAGAAATAACTACTGGTGACACAAGATTGAAACAATCAAGGGCTGAGAAGCAAGAGCAGATTTGTTGTTGTTTTGGCGCATATTCTGACGTTCGAAACCGCAGATCTCCGGTTATTTCTGGCTACACGCCAATTTATTAACGGAGAATTCGCAGATCTACACTTTGATTTTTTTTTTAAACATTCGTTTATATGCGTTGTCATGTGGATGACCGGTCCAAACGTAGACAAATACCTTCGTTTAAGCAGTGTGTACAGTGTGTACGTGTGTACGGGGCCTCCGACAGGAGATGTAGCGATGACAGCCGATGGGACTGTCAATGAAATTCATTAGTGTGGGGATAACAGGAGAAATAACTACTGCTGACACAAGATGGAAACAATCGAGGGCTGAGAAGCAAGAGGACATAATTGACATTTTGGTCAAAATTTAGTTATATCACCTGAAAGCTCTTGAGGAGCTCTTTCTAACTGACACAATTATAGAAGTAAAATATTTATAGATTAAGTTATTGAACAAAAACCAAAGGTCTTTGTGAACATACAGAAGCAGTTAGATTTGTTTTGGCTCTCCTGTAAAGTTTGGTGAAATGTCACTTATGCCCGCTTGCTTCTCAGCCCTCGCAATGTTCATCTTGAATACTTGAATCCCTCTAGCAAGTGATTTCTATGTGTATTCACATGGATGTGCTTTATGATCCGACTCAGCACTGAAAGCAGTGAGTCAGGTTTGGAGCACTCTCACAAGCTCACAGCTAACGGCTAACCGGACACAGCTCAATAGAGTTCAGACGTTCCTTTCATGCCCAGCCAGTGCACTCTGCTTCAGACATCTTTGTTGTTTCATGTCTTCCCGCATGAAGTTGTGACGTCAATTCAGACACACACGATCAAAGTCAAAAGACAACGTATCTTTTTATTAGTCTCCCCACGGATACATTTGTTTTGGACACTAGGAAAACTGCTGCAAGAATTACAGCAGAGACACACAACAAGCACAGTGTTGAAACAATTAAGGGACAAATGTACTCTAAACATTTGGGTTTGTCAAAGAGCTGTTCAAATTGTAAATGACCATTATCTTTACTAATGTGTGTACTTCCATGGGCTACTCAAAAAAAGAAAAGACAAATTGCACTGCTCTGCTGTAACTGGTTTAACAGTGTGCATAAGTGTGTGTGTGTGTGCGCGCGTGTGTGTGTGTGTGTGTGTGTGTGTGTGTGTGTGTGTGTGTGTGTGTGTGACTCATAATTGTGCACAAGTGTGTGTGTCATGTAATTGACATGTGTAAGTTGCTTTGGCAAAAGTGTCTGCTAAATAAGCGAATAAATGTCTGTCCACAGGACTACCACTGGCAGTGGCGCTCGTTCCTGACGAGTGGCTTCACGGCCATCTACTTTCTGGTGTACGCCGTCCACTACTTCTTCTCCAAGCTTCAGATCAGTGGTCTGGCCAGCACCATCCTCTACTTCGGCTACACCATGATCATGGCCCTCATCTTCTTCCTCTTCACAGGCACGTCTGACCACTCTTTGTGTGTGTGTGTGTGTGTGTGTCTGTCTGTCTGTCTGTCTGTCTGTCTGTCTGTCTGTCTGTCTGTGTGTATTAGTAAGTGAATAATTGTGAGTGAGTCTGTGTGTGTGTGTGTGTGTGTTCATAAGTGAGTAATTGTGTGTGTCTAGTTTGGAAATGGTGATTTGAAGTTTTAAAGAGCCTACATAATGTGTGAGTGAGGGAACAAGGGAGATTTGCAGAGGCTAACTCACATTTGTGTGTGTGTGTGTTGGGAGGGGGCGGGGGGGGGGGGGGGTCTGGTTTTGAGTAACTAGGGTGAAGCAGGCCACACTGGTGTGTATGTGTCTGTGTGTCCAGGCTGGCTCATTAATGCAGGGTAATGGAGTGAAGCAAACAGGTTTTGGTCGGGAGGGGGGCTGGGTGGGGAGCTTCTCCAGAAGACCATTAAGACCGTTTCCAGAGTTTCAAACTGAAGCTTTATTTTTTTTCTCTCTCTCCCTCTCTCTCTCTCTCTCTCTCTCTCTCTCTCTCTCTCTCGTTCTCTCTCTCTCTCTCTCTCTCGTGCATTTTCTTTGTTTCTCTATGTATCTGTCTGTCTCTATCGCTCACACATACACATAGTCACTCATCTGCCAACAAACATTTCCATAAATACAATCACTTATTACTAACCTACACACTCTCACTTGTTGATACAGACAAACACACCACACATACTCACACATGCACGCACATGCTGAGGAGTGTGTGCACTGTTCCTGGTGAGCTGTGTGTGTGTGTGTGTGTGTGTGTGACAGCCCCCTCTGTAAGCGGTGCTGACAGCTCCAGCCAGCGTGTTTGTTTTCACATCAGTGGAGTGATTCTCTCTGAGCAGCATGGGGAACTGCACTACCAGAAACTTCTTGAACTTTGACCCCGTCGTGCACATGTTCTAGTGTGCACTGAGACGCATCACTCTCGGTTCCAGAAGGTGCTTCAGTGGCGGAACAGAATTGATTGAATGAGGATGTAATGGGCTCTTAGAAAGAGAATTGTATGGCACATCTGTTGCATATAATTTAGATACCTCAAACTATTTCTCTCAATTTTCAGAAATTCTTCAGTGTGATTTAGGCTGTGTCTTCAACTGTCTTTTTAGATGCCTTTTAACAGGCATTGCGGCATGTCTCAATCAAATATTTCTATAAAATGCTGCCTTCATTTTGAAGACACCATAGATGTATCCTTCATGCTGCCTTCAACGTCAAAAATTATATTTAAAATTGTATTGTGAGCAGCTATTGCTGAAGTCGAACGTTGCGTTATTCTGCTTTCTGGTATCCTGAAACGGTAACGGTGTTCTATGTTGCTATCTTGCTAGGCTGTCTGAAGCGAAGTTAGTAGCTGATACCTTGATGTTAGTCTGCTACGGCGAGTGACTGGTTAGAGAGGAGAGCTGAAGGCAGTGAGACAGCAGACAGCTGCCGTCTGCTTTCGGACAGACCCATAGGGTGCCTCTCAACTTCTCTCCTTGATCCTCGATGCTCGGTCCTCCAGGCTCGTTCTCACTGATCTGTAACTAATACGGGATAGACTATCCCATTGTTGCCGCTAGGGTTGGGTATCGAGAATCGAGAATCGATTGGAACCGGAACCGGCTTTCCGATATACCCGGAATCGTTTAAAAGTTTAAATTTCAATACCTAGTATCGATTCTCAGTACGCTGACCGGAAGAAGAAACCGCTGAACACCAACAAAGAAGCATCCACCGGAAGTGTTCGCACTGTAACTATATAGCCAATGGACCTTGCCCAAAACTTGTGACAACAGGCCTTACCCTCATAAGTTGCTTTTTATTGTTTATAGTCCGTTAGAGTGGTGCTGAAGTTTGGAACAGTGCACTACATTGTGTATGTCATATTTCAAGTAATAAACCCTTAAACATTTTGTCCTTAGTGAAGTCCTATTTGCATTAAGTTGAGTAAATATACAAATGCATTATTATTACTCTCTTTAGCCCATCACATTCACATTGAAACGGTGTATTGTAGCACTGAAAACACGCTGTAGTGTACAGTGGAAAGCGAGAGCTTCAGAGAATGTGCGGTTGTCATGACTGATAAAATGTTGTGTTCCAGACACCATCAACAACAAGCTCTTCTGTGGTGTTTCTGTCTTCTAATGTAGATGCAAAACTTTTTAAAAAGCAATAAGACAATGTGGACGGAGATCATTTTCACGTCAAATAGGCATATCTGTTTTCCTGCCTTAATTTAGACACAGCCTTAGTGTCTGTATTGGGCTATTAATATTTGACAAAGGAGCAATGTAACCGAAATCTCTAGCGCTGGCACATACTGTCAGGCTGTACTCTAGTTGGACTAGTGCTTTAGGGTTTGAGATCTTAAAGACATGATGTTATATTAAATGACAACACATCTTTCAAAATATGTGAAACTAACGTTTTTCCTCATGTGTTTGTTTTGGTATAGGAACGATTGGATTCTTTGCGTGCTTTTGGTTCGTCACTAAGATCTACAGTGTGGTGAAGGTGGACTGAGCATCACGGACACTAAGATGAGACTCTTGTTTCTTTTCCGCCCTCTTGGTCACACTGGTCACCACGTCTGGACAGAGAGAGAAAAAGACAGAGAAGGATCTGCGCGCTGTTTAAAGACTGCCCCTTCGCTTTGCAACCCTGACTCCATAAGCCTGACATCAACCAACACAGTTTTAAGACATGTATGAGTGTGTGTGCACTGTGTGTTTGTATGTATAGGTGTGTGTGTGTGTGTGTGTGTGTGTAAAGGTACATACCTGAACTTGTAGAATGCATCTAGCATCACTAGTTCTGCAGGTCATCAATAGATTCACATTTTGTCAGTATGAACACCCAGACACTTGCAAACATACAAACATACACAAACACAAGGCAATATACTATATGAATAAGCCCTTTTGCGTTACATGACAGTGGGCTGCAGAAGGAGATTGTAAACTTAAATGGTAACATTTGTACATACTACTTACATTTTGCTAACATTTAAAATCGAAAAATTACATGCATCTAGCATCAACGTAGGTAGCTGAGGTATGTCACTTAGGTAAACCAACATAAGAGGCATCAGAATCTTGATTGTAAATAACTTTTCTTATTCTGAGAAAACTGGGCCGAGGTCTATCTGGTACTGTTCGAGGTTAAGAACTGATGGAGGGGTGGGGTGAAAAGGTTGATGTGATTCATTCTTCAGGAGAGCTTGACTCGAGTTGTTATTAGTGTGTATGCTTGGTCTTCTCATCCTTCTCTTTTGTGTTTTTATCCTGTTCTGTCCTTCATTCGCTGTATAAAGAAAAGAAACGCTCGAGTGTTTATTAATCGACTGAGCTACTTGTGTTTATTTAACTACCTTTTTTTTTATATTTGTTTCCATTTATCTCTTTTGTGTTGCCTCAACACTCTTCTGTGCCTCATTCAAGCAGTTATGCAGTCCCGGTGTTTGGTTACGTTTGACTTTCTTACTGAAAGCCAGGAAGGATCAGGTGATGGGAGAGCCTCCCAAGAGAGTGATGAGAGCAGAAGATGTTTTTTTTTTCTGTTGTTGACTGTATGGTATGCATACTACATACATACATACATACACACATACATAAATTATGATGGCCTCATTTCTGTCATCTTCTAGCTTTGTTTTTCTTTTCCTCATCACTGATTTTGAAAAATACCATGGGATTGCAAATAAACAAAATACCTTGAAATCAGTAGGAAAATAAAACCAAATGTTCTGTCCAAAATCTTTTTTCTTCTTTGTCTGTTGCCTGTGAAGTTAGGATGGAAATTAGCAGAAGAACGAGAACGACATCCTAAATGTAAGCAGTTCATCATGAACTCCTTGGGTGTAGATCAACAGTGACATTGATGTGGATAGAACATCGGCGGATTTCGAAAGGTTTGGTGTACTTGCAGTAATGCAGTTACTAGTGATGACCAGAAGAGGGTGCCTCAACGGTCTCTAAGACGGCCATCTCATTCTGTAGGTAGGATTCTGCTCTGAGAGTGGTTGATTAGGAAAAACAAACTGCAGCCAGAGTAACCAGAGAGAGGCTGATGAAGCATGCACTCTGGTAAAATATAGTCATACAAGTCTCTGCCCTGGCACAGAGCTACGATAACTTCACGGATTAAGTGATAGATGCTAATATTAAGCCACAAAGCATACCTGTGATATATGTAAGGAATGAGGTTAAATTTAAATTGACGTCCAGTTTGATGGTTTGCTATTCACCATGAATCAAAGAAGCCACTTGTCTTTTATCTGAAGATGAATAATTCTGTGACAGTTCACTTAGCCTACTATGAGGCTTGTCTCATTTACCTCATTCTTTGTGTTTGATGCCACCATTTGCTTGGACCTGCGTCACTTCTTTGTCCACCTCTTCATTTGCTTTAGATGAAGAGAGAATGTCGTCTCTCCTGGCATTTGAGTGCTAAAATGGCTCACCCACACCACCACTCCCCTGAGTCCTGCTACCAGCGTTCCTCCAGACGGGGTTAGTTTGGTGGGAGGACAGCTCAGATGGGTGGGTGGACAGTCCCTGTCGTCCACATTCATCCAGAGTGAGTGATCGCCCCCTCTCTCTCTCTCCCCTGACTGACTCAGCAGGGCTTTTATAAGGCCACTGATTCACTTGCCCCCTTACGCTTCTCGAGGGGGAAAACTCACTTGTTTTGTTCGCCTCGGTGACTCAGAAGTTCTCTTTTGTGTGTTAAGGGGCCGAAACTGTGGTTGTTGCGTCTTTAATCTGAAATACCTGTGAAGAATAAGAAGGAGGGTTCAGTTGGTTCAAGGAGATGGAACAGGCACAGTCATCACACCGACTCAAGTGTTCGGAGTTTGAACGGCTTACCTCACCCCTTTGTTAATGAAGGAAAAGAAAGTGCTTGTGATCCTGGGAAAGGGTTTGTAGACTCATTTGGCAAGTCAGATGTGGTCATTGCTGAATCGGACTTACTGGTATTCTGTCACCTGTTCCTGTCCTTTTTAAAGTAATGCTTACATATTCCTCATGTACTATGGCTCCTATGATTTTGCACTCGTCGCTATGATATAGACAGTTTTTTCCCCCAAGACCTCTTATACATTTTTGATGATTTCCTGTTTCAGTCTTGAGATATTTAAATTGGTCAGTGCCTAATATTTTCCACTACTGCCCTCAAATGAGTACAGTAATTTCCTGCATATAGGCCGCATTGTGTATAAGCCGCAGGACAGTGTTTTATGCAAGTTAAAAGAAACAAAACCATATTAACTCCATATTAACTGCTCCCCTGTATTAACCTCATAGCTGAAGAAATTTTGCAAAATCAATGTATAAGCCACGGCTAATAGTCGGGAAATTACGGGTATTCTGATAGCATTTTGACATTAAGATGAAAAGGGCTGGAAGTATGACCTCTTCCTATCTATAATGTGCTTTTAGAGGACAGCTGCCTGCTTCTTTAGTCCAGTCTTGACCTCTTCTGGAGGCCCATGTTATCACATTGATAACCAAAGCATAGGAAAAGCTTAATGGTTAAGTGTTGAAGTGTTTGACTGCCCTGAAAGCAATGTTGTTGGTGAAGTCTATGGTTGGCTGTACTGATAGACTGATGGAGGGTAGGAGAGAGAATGGTGAGGAAAACTGAAAGACTGAAAGACAAACCTCTTTGTAGTTTTTATGTGATACCCATGACACTCTCATCACAGCATATAACGCTGTTCTCAGATCTTTGTAGTTTTTATGTGATACCCATGACACTCTCATCACAGCATATAACGCTGTTCTCAGATCAGGCCTGTAGCCTCCTGTCCACGCATTGGTCACGCTCCGGCTCATTTTCCTCCTTTTCTTCCCCCAGAGTCTGTTTGTCTGCCCCCTCAGGAGTCTGTGGGTGTTTGTGTGTGTGTGTGTGTGTGTGTGCGTGTGTGTCACTGTGAAAACACACAGCCCGTGTCCAGTCTTTCAGATCTTCCGGATTACCGCGGTAAATGCTATTGTCAGTCACTCCCTCTTTTTTTCTCCTCTTTTCCTCCCTCCTCCTCCTCCCTCCTTCTTATACCTCCATCCCTCTCCCCCCTTTCTCTCTCTCTCTCTCTCTCTCTCTCTCTCTCTCTCTCACTCTCCCTCGTTCTCTCTCTCTCTCTCTCTCTCTCTCTCATCCCCAACCGCGAGGCCTTATGGGCTCTTTTGTCCCCCTCGTCATTCTCCAGACGGACGCCCCCAGCTCCCTCCCCCTGTACCCCTTTCACCTGGATGGGGAACAGTTGTTCGCCCCCTATCCCATTCCCTCCGGGCCCCAGTGTCCTGTCAGATTCCGACCGGCGGGGTGCCCCATTGTCCCCTTTCAGCGGGGTCACAATGGCCGCCCCGAATGCCAGCGTGTCCATAGCCGGGTTTGGACAATGGCCGGGGTGTGTGTAACGGATCGCGCAGGCTGCTTATTTGGCTTTCGGGGAGTCAATAAAAACGCTGGGAGTTTTTCTTTTTTTCTTTTTTTGAAAAGGTGACCTCTTGCGCCTCCCCAAAACCACCCCCGCCCCTCCCTTACACTTGTTTCTCCTCCTTCCTTTTGTTGCTGTTTACTCCTTCTCACTCAATCACAGATGCAGTTTGGTTACCGATTGACCAGGAGTCTTGAGACTGCCACATCTGTGTGTTTGTGTGTGTTTGTGTGTGTCTGTGTGTGTTTGTGTGGATTCTCTGCTCCTGGCAGGTCTATATTGACTAACTTATGATACTCCTCTCTGTTGTTCTCCATGTTAACAGTGGGACATAGGGAAGAAATAGAAATCATTATGCAAATAAATAATCATCTGACTATCAA
The DNA here is from genome assembly GCF_963854185.1 of Sardina pilchardus. Lineage (NCBI taxonomy): Eukaryota > Metazoa > Chordata > Actinopteri > Clupeiformes > Clupeidae > Sardina > Sardina pilchardus. The sequence continues at coordinate 7,294,680 of NC_085016.1, forward strand.
ACTTATTTTGTGATTATTCCTGATTTGATTTGTGATCAGATTAAACATTGTGTAACAGAAATAACAGTACACATTGTAGACTTTTACTTTGAAAGACATATGCGGGGGCCAGTACTCGAGTCATGCATTCTTGCCCTTCTGCAGCACAGCCTGGAGAGTTCTGGAGTCTTGCTGGGGCCCTTTTGTGTTTCACAAAGGATTTTTTTTCCTCGCAAAATGACATTATCCATGGAGGTGGGGTAATTAACTGACTGTGAATTCTCCCCATTCACCCATTTTCACCTGCCTTGCATGAAGACACCCTTGTTTTGTGCTGGAGGTTGGGAAATGTGATGGTAATTGGATTTTAATATGAATTTGGGCACACAACTGGCCCGTGAACAGTAGCAAAGACATTTTGTAAACAGAACTGATCCAGGCCATATGGGTGCAGATGTAGAGGAGACCTTGGAGTGTTTGCCTCTCCAACTGTGTAAGCAGTGTAAAGTGTTTGAGTGTTTGCTCTGTGCTTTAGGTTTTTAAGTTGAGTGTGTGAGTCAGTCATATAGGGCACTTTTCTAGTGGAGAAACTCATTTGAATGGGATTAAAGTAAATCGTGGAGAGTGCCTTAATCTTATTGTGTGGATTAAAGGGGTATAATCTGATATAACGATGGTCCAGGATTTCTAAAACCTGTCATGCAGTCGAATGAGTGTTGTTTGTGATGTAAAAGGACTTGCAGCTGAACAGCTTATCAACAACTTCTCAATAAAGGAATTAAAGAGTGTAGTATGCTTAGCCATCCACTTAATTACTAGATTACAAAACAACCATTACGGTGGAAGATAACGTAGTTGACCAGCATCTTACCCTGTGCAGCAAAATGCAATTAATGCAAGAATGTTCATCGTTTTTTTCTAGGTTCACAATATTAGGAATTTTGGTGTTTAAATCTGTATGCTGCTGTGTTGATCCTAACTAGTCATAATTAATTCTCCTATGATGCATGATGACCAAGAGAACCAAAGTATGTGAAAGACAAAAGAAAATGATCTAAATTCTAAATCTGAAATTTGAAATAAAATCCCAAATGTGCCAGTTAGTAGTCTTCCACCTGCCGTGGGGTTCTCCTCCCATACCAATAACTATAGGGTGACAGCTGTTGCTTCTGTCTGAGTGAAGCGATTCCCCAGCTCTGATTCATGCTGTGGAGAGCTTTTCATCTGCTTATACTCCACTGGCTATTCATGTGGATATCATCTTCTTTCAACGTGATCTTTACTTCTTGACTTTTAATGTAAAGTGTCACAAGAAGCAGAAGAAGAACAGACTGAAGGGTTTAAAGAAAAGGAAATTAGCAACACCAAAACCGAGTCTGTACAATAATTTGTATTACATCACAAATTATTTTTGGATTTCTCTCATTACATCTGAGTAATGAATATCTGGATACTCTACTGCTGTATGTATTCTTTATGCGGGCTTCCTCTTCTCAATATCACTTGGTTTACTACTATTTAAATGATTGTTTTAATACTTTTAACATAATTCGACTAGTTTTGTCAAATTTAGTTCACAAATAAAACAAAGAAGCTTAGAGATAAATAAACACATCTCTTTCATAGTGAAATTTGTTTCACGCTTTGTTTTCAAAATTCTTGCCTACACACATTACTCTTTCAAATCAGCAGCAATACACGGATGTACTACTTAAAAATAAATAAATTATATATATATATATATATATATATATATAGTCACACAATAATATTTTACTGTAAACTCACATATTACAGTATTATGCAATATGGAATATGGTAAGATAAAACACATAAACGCATTGCCTGTGATGTAGATCAAATATCACACCCAGACCTAGAGGATCTAAAATCTAGTCCATTTATTTGTAGCTAAAAGGAATATTTTTGTTTGACCCCACTTCACTTATTTATATTGAAGTAAACATCCAGACACATTGATATCTGCATGTTTATGGTACTGCTTGTATGACACTGCTATGCCCTACCCACAGAAAACAAAACAAAAGCTTCAGGCGTTTTAATTTACTTCAGTGCATAGTTGGTGCTTTGTTCACTTATTCATATGATGGTTGAGTAAACTGTTTTGACATAAAAAATAAAAAAAAAAACCTTCAAAAGAGAGAGAAGAGTTTGCGAAAACTGTGTTTTTGTAAGACATGTATAATGATTTGCCGATTTGATCTCGCAATTCAGTTCCCAACTGACTTGGAAATGATCATAGTCTGTGTCAACCATGAACTGACCCCTCCTCAAAGTCTCTTCCATTGTTTGCAGAAGAGGCAGGCAGGCAGGCACTTGGTTGTAGGCTACTGTATGTGTGCTGTATTATATAGAGGCCTAGAATGGTCATAGAACTCCTTACTTATGGCAACACAAAAGGTGATGTACTGTATCCCCCATGCAGCCCAAATTCACAATGGCTCTTCCCCCCTTCTCGTCATCCTCCTCTGCCTCTTCCCAATCTCACTCTATCCATATTTGCAAATTTCCTACGACAGTAGTGGGATTACCTGAGATTCTAGCTCAGAATGGTGCTAAATGACAGGACGTTATCTTTTCATGGATGTGTTGGGGATTTGAAATAAATGTGTTCTGTAACTAAATCTCATTGTATCTTTACTTCCACTTGCCATCATTCTATTTTAATTTACTAAGATATCATTAATGTCATCATCCTCATCTCTTAGGCATTCTTTCTTTGTTTTGAACACTGGTGTATCGATCGGCATTCGAACACTTTTTTTGTGACATTAAGCAACAGCTGATCTTCATCCTGGCTGCTACTCTTAGCTGATTTTTATCAGCAGTCCCTGTGTTAGTCAGTCAGTGGTTAATTCTCATTCTCTGTGGCTGTTTAATGGAGGTGCTCCATTACGTGCGCTAGCGTTAACACAGCAGTGTCTGCCTGCAGGGCGAGTAGCCTACAGCCTCTGGGCCTGACAGGATTGGAACCCGTCACAGAGGCCGCAGCTCCCTTTGTGGGAACACAAAAACAAAAGACTAAAAGAGAGGAAGACATGCAAGAAAGAAAGAAAGAAAGAGGGGAGAAAAGGACAAAGACAAGAGAAAGAGAGAGGTCACTTCATTTGTGGTTTTAACAGACTTTCACCTCTTAGGAGTTCAATACCCATTGTATTCTTTAATGTCACAGAGTAGGTTTCGCTTAACTGACTCGCTAATTATGAAGCCTGCCTAGAGTGAAATGTTTGTCAATTTTTAGGGGCACCAGTGACAGCCTCTCTCCGTAACAGACAGTGTCTGCCATCAGTTTCACTAACCCTCAGCCTTGAAGTATGTATAATATTTGAGGAATCCAATTTTTCACCTTGTATTGCAGCAACGCAGCCTAGCCATTAAGGCAAAACAGCAGGACTCCACATGACATCCTTCTCATAACCCCTGTGTGTGTGTGTGTGTGTGTGTGTGTGTGTGTGTGTGTGTGTGTGTGTGTGTGTGTGTGTGTGTGTGTGTGTGTGTGTGTGTGTGTGTGTGTGTGTGTGTGTGTGTGTGTGTGTGTGTGTGTGTGTGTGTGTGTGTGTGTGTGTGTGTCTGTACATCTGTGTGTGTGTGTGTGTGTGTAGTGATAAAGAAGGGATGAGAATAAAGAGAAGTTTCCATGGTGGGGGGGGGGGGGGGCAGGGGGCTCAGGGGTCATGACACAAAGCCTGGGGATGCGGAGGTCGAGGCCCGAGATGGACGGCACATTGGCCCCCGGGCGCTGGTCTGGGTGCTGCCATCAAAACCTGCGTCTCGCAGGCGTCTGTGGACAACAGGTGATCGTGCCAGGCCACAATGGGGTCTTCTCAGCCTTTACATGGGCATTATCCCCCAATAGCAGGGCCCTGACACACATTAACGCGCACAGCTCTGCAGCTAAGGGGACAGCTCAGATGGGGCTTAATTACCAGCCGTTATAAATCTCCTAACATTCTTCAAACAGTCTTCTCGACCCACGTGTCACTGTGGGAACTGGCAGCTGCCTGTTTGTCTGTCACATTTGGAAAATGTGGACACCTTAGGAATGTAGTCTCTGTGAAAGTGTAGTTTGTTTGTTTGAAAGTGGGAATTGAATTATTACTACTTACTATTAATAATACACTACTAAAATTAATATGACACACCAAATATGGTTAATCTGTCACTCTTCTATGTGGGTTGAGTTAGTCGTCACGAGGGATAAAAACTTCACAAAGGTGAGAGGGGGCATTACCTGAAATGTGTGTGTGTGTGTGTGTGTGTGTGTGTCTGTGTGCACTCGTATGTGTTTGTCCGCATCACAGATGGGGCTGGGTGTGTGGGTGTATGAAAGTGTTGACGTGTGTGTGTGTGCGTGTGTGTGAGAGTGTGTTCTGGGGGGTCTATGTTTCCTTTGCCCCAATATTAGCATGGATCAAAGCCTCTGCACAAACAGGAAGGCTCATAATCAAGCTCGTATTGTTTGGAGGCTTTTTATGGCTGGAATAATAAGACATGAAGGCCTTATGGGCTCCTCAGAAGGGTGTGTGTCTATGTGTGTGTGTGTGTGTGTGTGTGTGTGTGTGTGTGTGTGTGTGTGTGTGTGTGCACGCACACACTTTACCTCCACCTCCGGTCTGCTCAGTGCTGTTTTATGGGTAATATATGGAACCTATTAACAGGAGCTCCTTCATTTGCCAGAGATGGAGGTGCTCCCTTTCCTCACTCACTCTATTTTCTATTCTGCTGAGGTGGTGGTGGTAGTGGCTGCTCAGCCTAACAACACCATCCAAACAGACACACACACACACACACACACACACACACACACACACACAGACACACACACACACACAGACACACACACACACACACACACACACACACACACACGCACACACACACCATCCCATCCTGGGAATCAAGGCACGGAAAAGTGAGAGCGCCTTGGCCCATTTGATACATCATTCCAGATTTTTCCCTGCGCTGTGGCTGCTGTGTGCGAGAGCCGATCCGCGGTGGAGGATTGTGGGATTAATTAACCCCTCCTGGGCTCAAAGTCATAAATTCCTCTTTCACTCCCCTCTCCTTTTCTCCCACACTCATTCTCTCTCCCTCTTCTGCCCTTCCCTTTATTCCCTCCGTCTTTATCGTCAAATTAGAGAAGGAGAAGGATTAAGTGAAAGATAGAGAGAGAGGGAGAGAGAGGGAGGGAGAGAGAGAGAGCGGGAGAGAGAGTCATGGCTGAACTATCACCAAAAGATGGCTCTGCTTGTTGTGGCTTTTGTTGCGGCTTATTGGTGTATAACGAGACGCAACACTGATGTTCTCACCACCAGCCTCTGCCAGAGCTCTGGCACTGGACACTTGTGGTGAGTGTGTGTGTGAGCCACACTAATATTAACATTTTCCTGCTCTGAATGGATGCCCCATGCAGGGTTGTTAGGGACTTTACTCAAATATGTATCAACTCAACAAAACACTGGAAAGTTCTCTTTAAACTCTCCATAGTTAGGACGGCCTTTGAGGCCCTGTTCTGCTCTCTCACAATTAAATGACAGTGCTTCGTTTCAGTGTGGAAATAAGCAGTATGAACCTACTACCAGACTCATACTGCAAAGGTTAATCAACAGTTTGTGTGCAATTACTTGTTGGTATGATTTGTCATTTCTGGCCCAGAGTATAGAACACATAGCCTGGCGGGGTAAATTTGAAAGTTTCTCTGCTTGACAGAGAGAGTTTCTGCATCTTCATGCATACAATTCTGAAATAACTCAAGAAGGTTTTTTTATACCAGAAAAAAACCTTTCAATGCTTTATATAACCCCCCAGCCACCCACACACACACACACACACACACACACACACACTCACATTTTCCTCCACCTCCACTGACCCCCCCACTGTGAAATGATCTCTTCAGCTATCCGGAAACATTTCATCCCTCCCTCCCCCCTCCCTCTCCAGCTGAGAGCTTTAATTGAAGCTGGTTCACTTCTCCACCCCCCCCACCCCGCTCTTTATTTTCACAGCCTGTTCTCCATGAGCAGGTATTTCCATCTCATGAATGCAGCATTTCCATATGTGTTGATAGGAGCATTTGGTAAATAGACATGTTATTCATAGTTCTGTTGCAGAAGATGGGCCACAACACTTTTACCCCTAATTGTGTTATGCGTCATTATTTGCCCCAGGATGGGTAATTTGGTAGGAGTATGTATGGGGCTTTTGGTTTTTATTTTGGCTGTTAGCAAAACAGGAGGAGTTTTACTCCAGCTTTTGGGCAAACTTTAACCTGTTCCTACTCGAACAGATGGACCAAGGGAACAATCATCTTCAAACATCTTTCTCTCCCTCTTTTGAAACATACACAAACACACAGGCACACACAAACACACAGGGATGCAGCCAGGTGAGGGTTAACAGCTGTCGTTGTTCTTATGTTTCTGATGTGTGGATATGAACCAAGTCGTGTCTCAAGAACACTAACAAAATGTCTGTTCCACCAAGACATGCACTCTTTAAAAAAAAAGGTTCTTGCTGTGCTATATAGAACCATAGAGGATTTAAGGGGTCCCTTTGTGATTAACTCCTTCAAAATGGTTTAAATAACCATTTAAGGGTGCAATGCAGCATACAATAGAACCATTTGTAGCACTTTTTTTCTAAGAATGTGGAATAATTATAATCTTTTCCATGCAAAGAAATGTTCACCAATAGAGCCTTCTCTAAACTGAAGAGGGTTCTGAAGGGGCATAGCCTTTTCTGATAGCCCACATGCAGGATCTGACTCCTGAACAAATCAAGGTAGTGGTTGATAGACCAGGGAAAGATGGTTTCCAGTGTGAATTGCTGGCTATCTGGGAGGCAGATAACACACTGATGGGCTGTGTTATTATGGGCCATGTGTGTGTGAAAATAACAGAGGGAGAGGGTTGGACTCTTTTCCAGTTGGGGAAGATGTGCCTGTTGCAAATGCTAGCTGTTTGACATGTTATTTTCATTTTTCTGTTGCTGTTTGTTTCTCTCAGGTATGTGCAGGATATGAGGGGCCAAATCTGATCGTCTCTTTTTTGGTTGCCATGGCAGTGTCTTCCCAACAGGAGAGATGCATCTGGTGGCTTAGTGGACCACTGGGGAAATTCCACAATAACAATGGAGCTGTCTTAATACATGTTAAAGCTATGATAAATTATTGATAGACAAAATAATAGAAATGTAATGTAGGATATACATTACGAACTTTTGGCCCACGGTCGATTTTAAAAAACATGTCTCATATTATCTTATTCGTTCACAACGTGCCTCAGAACTCACTTCCAGGCTACACGTTTTCCTTGAACTTTACTCTCCTTTGAAAAGCTTAAGGCATCCCGTGAAGCGTGCACGTTTGTGTGCTTCCACATAATAACTTTAGATAACCTATAGCAGGGCATTTCCGCTGTTGCTCAGGTCGAATTTTGCTGAGAGAAGCTTTGGTTTTTAAAGTGTTTGGTTGAACGTTTGAGTATTGCTTCAAAATGTCAGCGATGCTTAAATAACCAGTCTGACAGTAGGCTAGCATATGGAATTTTAGGGATTTCGTCAACATTCTATTCTATCAACGAAAGGATGGGTATCATTTTGATGAACAGAATAGCCTAACGATGGTTTCCTAATGAGTACAAGTGAAAACTAAAATAAAAGGAAATATAGGCCTAGCCTGAGATACAGGGAAAATAGCCTTTAAACATTGAGCAAAGTGAGGGCATGAACATGCTGCTAAATAATTTCACAGCTATCTTTATCTGATTGTGATGACAAGGGGGGGCTAATTTCACAATTGTTGTAAATGTAGCACCTCTGACATTATAACTCTGAGATGTAAAACTAACAAAAAACACCTAGGCCCTAATTTCCACTGACACGCAACATCAGAAGCCTTCAGTCTTCTTAATTAATTTTGAGGTAAGGTGACGTTTTAGGAATAAGACAATTGTATGGGCCTCTGTTTCATAGCTTTCATAAGTGTTGTTGATAGCCTATATGTGTTTTTAGATGACGAATATAACTGTAGATTTATGAAACTTCAGGAAATGTTAATGGAAAAATAATTGCATTTTTTTAAAAAAATAATAATAATAAAAAACTTTTGCATAATGAAACGGTCACACAAATGCCACAATTGTTCATATATCTATGCTTGTTTAGTCGATCAATATCATGCTAAAGTTGAAGAATATCGTTTTTAGGCATTTCTCCTCTTACTCGGGTAAATGGAGAATTAGGCCTAGGTCCTAGGGTTACATGAAGACTTGACTTTCCAAAAAGCAATTAATGTCGATTGACCATTGTTAACAGCAAATCAGGGGTGTGAACAAAATAGGAAACACACCTGAAATGTGTCATTGTCTACCAGAATAAGACTCATTTGTTGTCGGCCCCATGTAGGCTATAGGCTAAGCCTTTATGTTTTACATGTTTGCGGTCTACAATTAATTACATTGTAGAAATAAATTAAATAAATATGTTGTAGTGGGAAAGGTGAGATATAACGTAACCAAACAAGACATTTCCAAACGTTTAATCGACCAGATTAAATGATCAAAAGCCTGCGCCATCGATGTCGCTGTGGTGAACTTATTCTCCCATAAAGCGTCCTCCAGCAACAAGTAGGCCTATGTCAAAGTTATGTTTGTGTCCATGATTAGGCCTTGGGTCTCTTAGAAGAACAGCGTATTTCGATCAATGTTTGATGGAAAAGGAAAACAAAAGTGTCAACCCACGTTGTCACTTTGCCTTTTCATTTTTAAAATTGGCCTATAGGCTACTTCCTACTTCATTCACAATTCAGAGCTGACAAATTGACAATGAGTTAATAAATAAATTCATTATACGGCATCTACTTTAATTTGTGTTGTCTCATTGTGTCCAATAAATAGATTGCAGATATGCAAAATGTCGTCCTTTAGCCGAGAGTGTTTGTGACAAAAAAAAGTCCTGCGACAGCCACTATAAACTGACAATTTTCTAATTTCATTATGGTAATATTTATTGGGCACGTTTTCATTAAATCAACCTTGACTGGCCAGACTGATCACCAGCTCACCAATTTACGAATTTTAAGACAAACAGGAAAATGCACGTTTTGGTTTGCTTTAAATCCAACAAAACAAGCGTTCATGGTTAAAGACACCATTCCCTCCCTGTAAAATATATCCCTTGAGTGGCCTGCATATGGGACATTCAACAGCCATTAGAAGCACCCGTGTGATTGGACCAATAGGGTGAATCGGTGAGATGCTGTAGCCAATGAAATTGCCGTGTGTAAATCGTGGGACAGCGGTTGTAAAAGGGGGTGTGAAGCACCCCACACATAAACGCAGACGAGGACCCCCTTGACTGTTACTTTGAGTTGAACAACTGAGTTTAGCGGACTACCACCGGTGAAATTCATTTGATCCCAAAGAGTCAACATTTATTTATTCAAAGCTACGTTTTTTTAAACAACTGTAAGTTTTCACAGACAAGTTTCGAATATGTTTTCAAGGAGTCTTATTTGAAATCCAGAAGCTCTACTTAAGGCCGTTTTCGACAGCGTACACAGTGTTTCTGCTGTGCGCAACTGAAGTCCCTTTTACGCGCCGCGGGATCGTACAGTATTCGCAGTGATGTTGCTGGATGCAGGCCACCAACTATCTAGTTTAGGTGTTGGTACATTCGCCAGGCACCACGAAAGCCAAGAAAGAGACTTAAGCTTCATGGAGTCTGCACACATGGGTGCGTTCAAGCTGAGCCATGACCAAAGTGCGGCATTCGCCTCCCAGGCGCCGGGATACTCCGCTGCTGCGCTTGCTCACGCAGCGTCCTACGCCAATTCGTCGTTCAGTTCCAGGGATTTCATCCTGCGAAGCCGAGGATTCGGAGATTCCAGCCCGAACAGCGGTCAGCAGCACCCCATCTTCAACCCAACGGCGAGCTCGATCCATCACTCTCACGCAGAGAATCAGGGACATCTACTATTCCCAGGGATACACGACCAACACGGGGCGCACCACAGCTCTCCAAACATGCTCAACGGTCGACTTGGGTTGGGGGAAGTGTTCAGCAGGGCTGACCAGTACCACCAGGTGTCCAACCCCCGGGCCGATCACTACAACCAGTACGGGTCAATGGGACTGAACATGAGTATGAACATGGCGCCGCACCATCACCCGGGCGCGTTTTTCCGTTACATGCGTCAGGGCATTAAACAAGAGCTCGTCTGTAAATGGATCGACCCGGACAAGCACACAGACCGCAAGAAAGGTTGCTGCCAAACTTTCAGCACCATGCACGAGTTGGTTACGCACGTCAGCGTAGAACACGTTGGCGGCCCGGAGCAGTGTAACCACGTGTGTTACTGGGACGACTGTCCACGGGAGAGCAAGCCATTCAAAGCCAAATACAAATTGGTGAACCACATTCGCGTGCACACGGGGGAGAAACCTTTCCCATGTCCATTCCCGGGCTGTGGCAAAGTGTTTGCGCGATCAGAAAACCTGAAGATCCACAAACGCACACATACAGGTACTTTTTTTTAATAGGCTATGTGTGACTATAATTCATTCTTTTTATGTCTTGTATTTCTAAATGAGTGTGACATGGCTGAATCGTCCAGGTTTTCTGTCATTAGAGCGGCTATGGTTATTAGGCCTAATCTCAAATATGTTACTTTACCCATCTGCTCCACCTTGCTGACAGAAAATGAGAGTATAACAATGAGTTCTAATGATCCCTTTTGCAATTCCAGGAGAGAAGCCGTTCATGTGTGAGTTTGACGGCTGTGATCGCCGCTTTGCCAACAGCAGTGACCGCAAGAAGCACATGCACGTTCACACATCTGACAAGCCATATCTGTGCAAACTGTGCGACAAATCCTACACCCACCCCAGCTCCCTGAGGAAACACATGAAGGTGAATATATTGTTGATATTTTTTTTTTTGATTAGCCAATGGGAGGGAAATGCGCCTCTGTACTAGAATAATGTGGACGTATGAAGCTCTGATTTCTGACGATGCTTAACGATTTCATCTCATCCTCAGGTCCACGAGTCCTCGTCCTCAGCACCAGATGCATCCCCTACTGAGAGCTCCGGTTACGACTCATCCACGCCCTCAAGTTTGGTGTCCCCATCCTCGCATGGCAACATGTCGCCCGATTCTGTTATCCTCAGTGGTCAAAGCAACTTTAGCGAGTGGTACGTCCCAGTCTGAGCCTGTTCTTTTCCCCACAATGGCGACACTGAGATGGACCCAATTTCTCTTTTTTTTATGCGGAGAAATGTATGCTGGTTATGGACCAAATATAAGATGGATGCCTCTTTTGGTGGCTTGTCTTAAACACTGTTTTCTGAATCATCAGCTTTGCTGTACAGTGAATCTCAGGTGTATATCTCTGTGCCTCTGTCTCAAATCTGTTCATAACTGTTGATGCATATGATTGTGTGACCAGACCAAAGTTAAAGAGTTATATCTTGTGAATGTATATTTTTGAATGATGATGGTAATGCCCTGCAGATATAATGCCATGAAACTGCAGAATTGTAAGAATAAATCATGCTCCTATTTGTTTTGTAATTTAATATGATACAGATTAAAGATATTTATAAAATGAATCTTTCTTCCATCTTTCTATCTTCTTTACGTCTTGATGATAATAAATTAGATTTTGCAAGTTTTTGCAATTTGCAAACAATGTTGAACATTTCTCTGTCCCATCTATGCAATTGATTGAAGAAGTTTAAATTACACAATGTCTTTCTTTTTGTGTAGACAAAATCGACACAAACTTTGCAGATTTATATTTTACTTGTGTTCACAAATGCCAGTTTAAGAGTGTTGGAACTTGACCTGGAAGTAGAATCCTTGGTTTAGTTTACCCCCTTGGCTTTTTATAACTGGCATTTTACATTCACATCTATTCATCAAGAAGACGCTGCTATCCAAAGCAATTTACAATTAGATTACAAGGGCCACTGTCCTGGGAGTAACTTGGTTAAGTGCACAATGATAGAAACTGGGAATTGAGCCCACAACAAACAAACAAAAAAATAATGGTGAAAGCCTGTAAACCTTGGCTACTCATGAATCTCATATTGCTAGCTTGAGATGAACCTTTTTGAGAAATATTTTTTAAGATTTAAAAAGTAGGCTTTAAAATGTAGGCTACATGAACCTACAAGCCTAGAACCGAATAATAATAAAAAAAAACCCTTCAGAATATGCATTTTTAGGGTAAAATATTGGACAGGTATGTGAATTAGTCCTATATAAGCTACAATTATAGTCTAAACAAACAAGCAAACAGACAAACAAACAAATAAACAAACACACAAAGGAAAGAGGCTAGGTCTACATTAGTGAACACTAAATGTTGTGTTGCAATTTTCTTAAGTTTATAATACTGGATTTCAGACAGTATCTATTTGCGTAATGAATCTCCTTCAAAGTTGCATTTGGACACTCTCAGCCGACGCACAGAGATGTGATTGGAGGACCGAGCATACTCCCCCTTTTCTGCACAAAACGTAACTACGCAAGCGCCGTATCCTTACTCTACGACTGTCATGGCGGCCTACAGAGTCACTCCAGCTCTGCAAAGACTGTTGCACGCTGTAAAGGTGAGCGGTGTATCATGACAGGGAGAATATGTTTTGACTGTCAAAGCTGGCATAAAACTTTATCTCAAAACAACTTAGTGCGGCACCTTTCTTGTGAGTTTAGGTGTTATTTCGGAAGACTTATACGTTAACGTTGCAGTACAGAGTAGACTAACTGATAGCTTAGATAGCTGGCCAAATTATGCTAGCTAAACAGCGCAAGCGAGAAGAACCAGCTGGTTAAGTGTCCTTTGGTGATGTGTTAAAGGGCGTATGTCGCCTTGTACAACGTTTGTGATACTGTTATCTGTCCATTTAGCAAAACATACCATTATTATCTTCTCCCCAGGATATGAAACGTTGTCAATGTCAAAGTACAAAAAATCGGTTGTCGAGACGTAGCTGCAACAACGTACAGCACTGAATATATAATGCTAGCTATAACTTTTCTTGCTAACATTAGTTTGTGTTTCTTTACCAGTCATCCATCAGTTACAGTCTGCATCAATCTTTGCACGCTCAATCCTAATACTTTGAGTCCTTTGGTGGAGGTTTTTGCCCGACGTACGGTCTTACAATGCTACACAATGTTACGACAGCAGATAGTTACAAATCCATATGCATACCTGTCATTCAAACACAGAAGTAGATTACAAGTGAGCACTATGATAGAAATTGGTGGCAGAAGTATCGCCCCCTCAACACACTGCGCTGAAGACAGACATAGATAACATGATGGCAGTGAAAAAAAAATATGCTTATTAAGAGATTGTATTTGTTATAATGACATACTGGACCAGATCATCAGTAAGGTTCCCACACACAGTTCACCTCAGTTCACTTCCTTTCCATCTACTCCTCATTCTAAGTAAATGGATATGATTGTATTGCCACCATCACATTTGCAAGTTTCCACTGAGATTTCTGTTTTGGTTTTAGCATGCATCCTTCCATTCGCGCTGCTGTGTCGTCCTCAGTCGTGTTCAGTACTCCACTGCCTTTGACCACAATGAGAAGGTAAGGTCACAGTGATTCTGTTTATGAGTTCCTATAATCTGCTGTACCTACAAACGGTTCTCTCACAAGTTGCCATGCTGCCTGAACTTGACTTTCAGATGTGCAGAGTATAGTCCCACACAACTGAAGCACCTCTCTGGCGACTTGTCCTCCAGAGCGTCTATTTCCCTCTCATATACACTACTCACAAAAAGTTAGGGATATCTGGTTTTGGGTGAGTTTTAATGTTTCAGCGCAGAAAGTAATTTTTTTACCCAAATGCAGAATATCTGTCACTTTTTGTGAGTAGTGTATGTCCTTGAAATACATAGTGAGCTGCTTTCAGTGAGGGGTGGTCCACATCAATTCCAGTTACATGATAGACTCAAACATTAAATGAGTTGATGTCTAAGACCAACATTAATAAGGTCTCTTTATGACCTTATTATTGGTTGTAGATAGGGAGACACATTTCACTTTCTGGTCAACTTTATAGAGACCGTTCACAGTTCACTACCTGTAGCCAGCAAGATCACCATCCAGACGTGCGCAAACTCTGCTCCAGTCATCAAGCGGAACATATTTTAATCATTGTAATTACAAAATAATTAAAAAATAACATTATTAACTGGTTACCGGTATTTCAAATACATGTTTCTGTTCCAGAACATTAAAATAAATAAAGTTTCTGGTTCCGTTTTTGTTCCTAGCAATCTATCAATTCAATTGTTTCTGTTTTTTGTTCCATGAACTTGTTCAAGCCTTGGTATTTATTCATTTCATGCAGGCTGTTCTTCTGAGATTAACCAAGTGAAACTGCTGACCCTAGAAATGTGATATGAAAAATAAGTTGCTTAAATTTCACATAGACAAGTGTTTTCCTGCTTGCATGTAAAGATACCATCAAGTCAGTGAAAGCGTTCTGTCTATGCTCACCAATACAAGCTCGCAGAACACATCCCTGGAAAACAAAAGCCCCTTACCTGTTGACAAAACAAAATTCTAACACTCCTTTTGTGTTTTCTGTGTCTCCATTTCCTTCTGCTCAGACCTTTGATAAGATCCTCATTGCAAACAGAGGGGAGATCGCCTGCAGGGTAAGTGTGTGTGTATGGGACCATGTCCTCACATCAAGGAGAATGTGTGCACGTAGGTGAAACTAAGCAGGACAAATACCCACTCAATGAGTTAACGTACTGATGCAGCTTCTTTTTTTGGACTAATGAAATATTATAATGTCTATTTTAAAAAATATATATATAAATAGCTGTCAAGTGACAAGTGACAAGTGACTGCTACTGTATTGTACTTGAAATGATCTATGGCCTTGTTAATCCTTTGATTGCATAATCATATGGTATTTTGTCAGTGTTGATGATGGCATAATGAAGGCCTGTGTGTTCTGCTCAGGTGATGAAGACCTGTAAACTAATGGGCATTAAGACCGTGGCGGTGCACAGCGACGTGGACTCCAGCGCGGTGAGCCCCTTCCGCCTCGCTTAAGCCTTCCTCACCTTTTTTAATGGAGTTTTCATTCCTGCTTTTTTTTCTTTGTTCTTCTTTTCTCTCTGTGCTGTTATCCCCCCTTCCATCCATCCATCCCTCCCTCCATCCCTCCCTCCCCTCTCCCCTCATTCCCTCTCTCTGCAGGGGAGGGGTGGTCCGGAGGGGGTTAGTTAGGTAGCCCTGCTGTGCTAGGCCCTGGCCAGCTTAGGCATGGAAAGATGGGGGAGGTAGCTAGGAGGAGGAGTGGAGGATTGTGGGGGTGGTCTGCTGAAATGGCCCTCTTGCCAACCCCCCTACCAATCACTTAATTCTCCTGATTCTTTTCTTACCCTCAAAGCTCCTGTTAATGCTATTCATCTTTTGAAGTCGTGTTTGCATATATATTTAAAACTTCCTTTTAATTCATACCTTGAATTTCCCCTTGGGGATCAATAAAGTATCTATCTATCTATCTATCTATACCTGAATGAACCTCAATCAGTTAATTGTAGTCGGTTGATGTTACTATCATCCCGTGAGCTTTAACAGTCATACATACTGGACAGTAATACTACAAACAGATGACAGATTTATAATTGTAAATGTTACATGGACCATAAAGTGTTTTTGAGTGTCTTATTGACGGGTTGATTCTCCCCTGGCTTTCTAAAGTTTAGTGGGAAGGTTGTCAGTCTACTGTGACAGTCTGACAGATGACTGGGTTTATTGGTGTCGTGTGACAAATGGTGTGAAGATATGAGCAGTGCTCTTGACAGTGGAGCCCTCATTATTGTTTTAAAAGCTCTCCTAAAGACGGTTGGCTACATTGGTAGACAATGTGTCTGTGTGTTTACATTTTTGGAATGTCTCTCTTGGTTGCGGTAAAGCCTCCGGCTTGGTTATGCCTACCAACACAATGGGTTTAGGTGTTTTTTTTTTATTATTATTTATTAGACTCTCTGTTGCTGCATATTTGCAGATTCTTCAATTTCAGCTAAATATTATTTTAAATTCAATACTAGATATTTAGATAATTATAGGAGTTAATGTGTTTATGAAGAGTGTGTTGACATTATTTAAAGTGTGTTAAAAAAACAAAACGCTGTCTCTTGACACATATGTGAGATGGAGGACTAAGTGTAAGAAAACATTGATTATCCTTAAATGCCTCCTATGCCTAGACACACACTCATACACCTCATGTTGATCCAGTTGGTGACCTTAACACCTCAGCACAGTGCTGTCTCATCCTTAATTGATTGGTCTGTCAACACGTCTGTGTATGAGTGTGTGAGTGTGAGGGTCTGTGTCTGTGAGGGAGACAAAAACACAAATAATGACATACACTCTTGCTCACACGAAGAACATGAAATTAGGTTCTTCTTTTCCAAATCTAATAGATTGATTGATTTTCTTTTCCAAACTCCTCCAGGTGCACGTAAAGATGGCTGATGAAGCCGTGTGCGTTGGTCCCGCCCCCACCAACCAAAGTTACCTCAACATGGACGCCATCATGGATGCTATCAGGCAGACTGGAGCACAGGCCGTGAGTCTGAGAGAGAGAGAGACACACCACACACACACACACACACACAGTTTGGAAGTTATGTCAAGAGACTAGAGGCCCAAAGAGACATTTGAGAAGTTGGTCACGTGAAAATCTAAGGAATAGCTTCTATTCTGTTGCGATTGGCTTCTTGGTCCTGTTAAACCTATAATCAAGTGTGTCTGTGATGTGTGATGGTGTTACTATTAAATTATGCTCATGTA